>NC_142588.1:35827443-36099943 GCF_965207765.1 Zootoca vivipara
GTCAATTCAGGTTTTCCATGGATTAACATGGACATGAAGCCTTAAAGCATGGACTCTGCCTGGAAAGAGTGGAGGGAAGTTAAGTGTGGATAAAAGCCCTCGGTCCTGAAAGGAGACTGGCGCTTCCAAATTCAGTAGCGGTAGTACCGGTAAGTCCAAAAGAACTTAACCCTGAATGGAAACTGTAGTTTTCAATCCAGTAACAGCACCAGCTCCAGAAAACATAAAGGGTTAAGATATGAGTATCTGGGGAATACAGGGCTTATTTCAGTTTGGTCAGATTTTAGACCTCCAAATCTATTCGCGATTCCAGAGAACATCTTTTATTTACTTATTTATTTATTAACTTACTAGTTACTTCTCACACTAAAGTGAAGGGAAGAGAAGGAGGGGAAAGAATGTATCTGATAATACATCAATCTAACATAACATTTATGAAAAAACAAACAACACACCTGCCCTCTATCATTAACTATACTTAAATAATAAACAAAGAATGCATGCACACACTAATTAGCAGATAAACAATTATTTTTCCCCTTTAGCCTCCCCGCCCACCCAAAAGTCTGGTGTCAGGCCAGCTGTTTCAAATCCATGCTGGGTGGGTCTTGTATTCTTCTCCAGGGATGTTCAGACATCTCTCTTCTCCCTTCAACACTGAGCAGTAGCAAGGCAAAGCAAGAAGATGATAGCAAAGGTCCTGTTAATGAACTATTCGGTTTACGAACTCTGCAAAACCCAGAAGTAGTGTCCCAGTTTGCAAACTTTACCTTAGTCTACAAATGAAAGCCAAACGGGGAAGGGCACCGAGAGCAGGAGGCCTCATTAGGGAAAGTGCACCTTGGTTTAAGAACGGATTTGGTTTAAGAACGTACTTCAGGAACGGATTAAGTTTGTAAACTGAGGTACCACTGTATTGAATGGTTTCAAGTAAGAATAGCTACCTGAACTTTACAAACAGGGGGGGAAAGAATTATAATCCAGGTTTAAAGTGCATGGCTGCTTTAACACTGATGTGAGACTTGCAGGAAATCTCAGTGGGTTGAGCTCTTGTACAAATAATAAGTGTGAGAGAGGAAAAAAGGTAAGTTCCCTTTTAATAGGTCATGCCAGGCAGATCTGTGTGGGGCTGGAGTGCTGAAGTGTCTGAAAACTGAACATAGCACACATACCAACATCCAAAGGATAATGTCATAAGCGAGCCAATACACACCCTAGTAAAGTCAACAGCAAATCTCCCATTGATTCTAACACCATGTGTTTTAAAAGAAAGTTATGAGAAGGACATTATTTGTGCATGGCTTTAAAATCTGTTCACCATCTTCAGAGACAGCTTAAGGACTATGTGATGTGGCAGTTGCTATGGTAATGACTGGTTTCATTATTGATTACCCAAATAAAAACTTGTGTAAACCTACATAACATGCTGGCATGTAATGCTCCCTTGGGGAACCTTAAGTTGTACTTCTTTTCCTTAGTCAATTTTTTTCCTCCCCCCCTCTCTCCCTTTCCTTCTCTGCATTTCTATTTCAGGGTTTTCTTTGGCTATGAAAAATCTGTCTGAACACAATGGTAGTGAAGTATCCACATTATCTTCTGCAGATCAACACATACATTTCACGAGGACCTTTCATCTTACTCCCAGTTATTGCTCCACTTCATGGGATTTTTTATTTTCTCAATACTAAGTTGCTATTGCAGGGTAGATGAAGTTTCATCTACAGCAAGCACTTCCATTCCAGTTGCAGGTGCTGTACGGCTGCATGAATGCCGCACGCAGCTATTGGCCAGTGCCCATACCGTTTCTACTGTTCCGTGACACAATCTCCCTGTCCATGCTTGTATCACTTTCTTAAAGTTTCTTAAAAACTTATTTTTATATACCCAGGATATGAATGGTTTATGCCCAGGGTATATGTCCAGGATATGAAGAGAGCTTCCCAAAGCACTACTTGAGAAGAAGTCTTTATCTTGCCTTTTTAAACTGAATACAAGACAAAATTGATGAATGCCACCAAATATAGCCTTTGTTGTAAAACTCTGCCCTGCTATTTTGCCAGCTTTAAAAATATATATTTAATTTTGTGCCATGTGTTCTTATTGCTATTTAAGTGTGTATATGAAGCTATGTTAGTCATGTGACTAAACTCAAGGATCAGCTTTTGGCATTTAGTTGCAACTGCCTGAAAATCTGTGTTTGTTGTGACTGGGTGCAAAAATCTCATCTGTGCTCAGTTCAGCATGAACAGTCAGAGCAGTCACATAAGCAGCTTAGCCTGTGGCAGAGCCATTTAAAGTCAGCATAGGCTTTCAAAAAAAAAAAGGAAAGGAAAGGAAAGGGAAAGTGACAGCCACAGGGCCATATGTTTGCCAAGGAGCAAAACCTGGCCACGATTGTTTTTGAATCTGGTTCCTTGACAACCCCCCCCTCCCCTCACGTGGGGGGAAAAATCAATTTTTCATTAGCATATTAATGCAGTTACTTGCAATCTGTGAGGTAACCCACCAGACTCTGATTTGAAAGGCTTTTGTGCCTTGTAACTGCCTAGTTGTAGCTGCCCTAAAAACTACCCTGCTATCCTTCCTTGCAAAACTGCAGATAAATAGAACGACGATTAGATTTGCCCCTAATTAACAGTCACCAGTGTGTGTATTAATAGATTTATATCTCTGAATAGTGAAAAGAAATATGTCAGATAATAACATTCAGTGTTTCGCCAATATCAAGGCTTTGCATTTTCTACATTAGTAGATAAGCCTGTGATATTTTAGCACGCTATCTTACAAAGACAGGAGACTTGCCATATATGTCTCAGTTTAAGGTCACACCAAGCAAATGCCAATGGTTAAGGGAACTGTAGAACACTAATTTTCATGTTTATAAGTGGGAAGAGAGATTAAAGTAACCTGTGTTGACTATGGCCCATCATAAGCTAATGTACCAGATTATTTATCTTGGGTTGTATTAAACTAAATTCTACTCAAAGTAGACCCAGTGAAATTAATGAACTTAAGGCAGTCATGCTATTTGATTTCAATTGGTCTATTCCAAGGGTATGCAACCTAAGGCGCGTGAGCTGGATGCGGCCCAATCGCCCACAGTCCGGCCCATGGACGGTCCAGGAATCAGCGTGCTTTTACATGAGTAGAATGTGCCCTTTTAATTAAAATGCACCTCTGGGTTATTTGTGGGGCCTGTCTGGTGTTTTTATATGAGTAGAATATGTGCTTTAATTTAAAATGCATCTCTGGGTTATTTGTGGGGCATAGGAATTTGTTCATTTCCCCCCCCCCCAAAAAAAAATATAGTCCGGCCCACCACATGGTTCGAGGGATGATGGACCAGCCCACGGCTGATAAAAGTTGCCTTGGTCTATTCTGAGTAAGGCTAGCACTGGCTACAACCCACTGGCTACTATTTATTTGTTCAATTTATTAGTTGTCTTTTATCGGTCATTATCCCAGGGCAGTATACAACACTTAAAACAACACACTGAATAAAACCACTTAAACATTAAATCAGCACATAAAAAAACCCTAATCTTATAAAGCTGAACCACAGCAATACATCTGATCGTGAACCACATCAAAGGTGACCATCATGATTGTAACAACTGCTGTGGAATCTCCCTGCTGAGTACTGTGAGGAAAGCCTTTGACCATGTAGTTCTCAACAGATTACTCACTGACAGGGTCTATCCTGAGTCACAACATGGTTTTAGAGCTCAGAAGTCAACATGATTTTCTCACTGCACCAGCTCCCTTCTTGGTCTCTACAGCCACAGCAGGCACTGAAACTCTCCAATGGTTTGACTTTACTACTGCTCCATTGTCTCCCGAGACAGGCTGATTGATGCCAGCAACCACTTTCTCCACTTCCCTACTGCACACAGATATATTATCTCAGCACATATATGCACTGAAAAACACATTTATATAACACACCATATATTCTACAGTCACATTTAAATTGGGGTGGGAAATCCGTATCAGTTCAAAGCCTTTTAAGCTTTAAAAAGTTGTATTCAGAATTAATGTATGCATAACATTGTGTGTTAGCGTTATAGTTGTATCATAGATAAATGAGAGTTCATTCACACTCTCACTATCAGTGGGCTAGATCTGAAGACAACTGTCTATTTGACAAAAGAACACACAATTCAGAAATTAGAGGGGGCAATCCTGAAACCATTATATAGTACTGGGATACGGCATTATTAAATATTTCTACTGAAGGACAGTCTGCAGCAAAACAAGCAATGTTTGCTGGAGAAGATTCCAGATAAACAATCACATTACTATGTGGTCATGGCAACCGCCCTAGACATGGCCTGGTTGATAAAAGATGACGTTCAGGCCCAATTCAAGACCCATCTCTGTTGCCAGTGTCTGATATGCACAAGGCAAGACTGAGTGATGTGTACCTTTCCAAACTCCTCAGAAAGTCCCTTATCACACCTCTGATCATCTTAGTGATGCTGTCATCCAAAGCTTAAACTATAGTATATAGACGTCCAAGTTACAAATAAAAAAACCTCACACAGCCCCGCCCATATCTTCAACCAAATTATTTTCAATGTAAACAGCCCTGCTGAATTAGACCAGGGGTCCATTTAGTTCACAATCCTGTTTCTCATGGTTGACAGCCAGATGCTTCCAAAAATCCCACAGTCAGGGTGTGGTGGCAATAACACTCTCTCAGCATGTGGTATTTGGAGGGGGGCACAGAACCATGATGGCTATTAGCTGTTGACAAGACCTAACTTTTATGAATTTGTAATCCCCCTTTAAAGCCATCTAAGCTACTGACCACCACCTCTTGCGGCAGTGCGTTCCATCCATTTCATTATACACCAGGTGAACAACGCCTAACTTCCCCACCCCTGTCCACACCTGTCCTTACTGGCTCCACCACACAAGGTACCAAGGCAAAAGGTGGGGAAGCTGGCAGATTGCTGCACCAGCCTGGAGCTGCCACAGTGATCTGGCCCGACGGCATCATCTGAGGCTCAGTTGCAGAAGGAGTCTGCATTACTCTGTTAGCTTCTTTTGCCTGTAATGAATCTACTTTCCATTTTCACTGAGAGAGGGATAAAAACTTGCCTCTATCTTCTTTTGCTGTATCATGCATGACTTTATAAATCATTTATTGTGTCCTGTTCCCTTGGTGTGGGTATATATAGACACCCACCCACCCTTAAATTCCCACCAAAGCTTTAGTCTTTCCTCACTGGGAGATGCTTCAGCCCCCTGATCTGCACCTGAAGCTGGGCAGTCAGAATTGTACAATATACTTCAAATGTCCCCGGACCATATCTAGCACATTACTAAGCAATCTCTTCCTAGGGATCCCTAGCCAGGGCTTTGCCTTTTTCACAGCTGTTGGAGAGATGTTCCCTCAGGGTTCATGACGCAATGTGTGTCCCAGCTTTCTTTTCTAATTGCTTCCGGCTTCTTCCCACAGCCATAGTCCTCCCACAGATAGCCACAAAGCACTTGAAATTTTTGCAAAGTACATTTCTTTACCGCCACTCTCTTGCTTGGCAGGAGCAAAATGAATTAGTGAGTAGGGAACACTGAATTCAGTGTGATTTAGGCCGGGTACACACCACATACATTTAAAGCACACACGCACGCACGCGCACACACACACACACACACACAGATCATAGAAACTATAGTTTGTCAAGTGCTGGAAATTATAGCTTTGTGAGGGATAAACCGTTTCTATGTGTGTGTTCTTTAAATGTGTAATGTGTACACAGCCTTGCTCTTGGGATTTTAACATTCTGGTAGGGGTTCGGGTTGCAGTTTAAGAGACTGAGCTGCAGTACAGGAAGCCTCCAAGGTTAACTTGTCTCTGCCAAGAAGCCACAAGTTCCACACACCTGCAACATGGACCTGATAATATTGACCTTATGTAAAGGGTTACTGAGAACTTTATTGATAAATGTCTAGCAATGCAATCCTACGCATGCCCCCAACCTCAATTTAGGATTTATCTATTTTTTAAATATTAATGGTATATTGATTTTTAAGGCGGGGGAAATCTTCGCAAAGTGGTTTGCAAGCCACATATCGAACAAGCAATGAAATACAACCATAAAAATCACAAAAAAATCCAAACAATATTTCCAAAAATTCCAAATAAACCATTGAAAGCCAAGAGGATAAAGGCTAATTCCACACAAGATAACACCAGGTCAAGTTAGTTGCTAAAGGCAGCGGTGAAGAGGGAGGTCTTTGAGGCCTGCTTAAAGCCTGCAAGGGATGGGCTTGACCGATGTCCCCTGAAACTGCATTCAACAATTGCGGTGCCACCACTAAAGAGACCCTGTTCTCAGGCTGTACAAGCTGAAATATGTTCATAACAATATGACCAGACCATATTGAGTGCCTTAGTCCCATCGCTCTCTGACTCTGTATCAAGGTTGGTGCAGGAGTGATGTCATCTGCAAAATGTACAGCTCAAGGCTTCCTCAGAGTGAGCCACTGAGGGTTCTAGGCAGTAGAAGCTGGTGTCCATTGGGACTAGTAGGGTAGAAAGCAAGGAGACTAACAGTAGGTGAAGGCAGAGATCGTAATAGCCACAGCTACCCCATGACTGGTTGTAAGTAAGAAGGCAGACGAGTTGTGTGATACTTCCCATTCTCCATAACGGGCCAGTCTCCAATAGCTCTAGGGTCTCTTTCTGTGGGTCAATACCTAGGAGACCTTTAACAATCCATGGATGGCTTAGGAGACCCTTTCTATCCTAAAACTCGTCTATATGATTGATTGAAGAGTGGAGGTGGTAAGAAGAGACAGCATGAAACAGACTTTAAAAAAATCTAGTCCCGTTTCAAAATCTCTCTGAAACCCAGCAGCAAACTCCAGCTTCTGCACTTTCACTTAATTCAAGGCACAGTCTATTTTTAAAACAAGATGCCCCAAAGTGTACTTAATAATAAACACACATTTGAGTGCCGATGACATAATTTAAAAGGCTTAGAAATACTCAACAAAGAAAGCCACTCTTAATACTTGATCTCAAAGAGATCTACAAATAATAAACAACTCTCGGTACTATATTTCGAAAGTGAAAGGGGGGAGGAGAATCATGTGTAAATTAAAACATTCAGAAAGAATTTAATAGACTTGAGAGAGAGAATCCTAAATATTTTTTTAAGTCCCACTGAAAACAGTATGATTTACTTTCAAGTAAACATGGTTAGGAATAAGCTGTCCAGCAGTTCCCCATGCCTAGAAAGACAGATCAGATCTCCTGGCTGCACTGTGGCCCTTTAGTACTAAGAAAAATATTTACATTTTCCAAACAAACAGCAGTTGAAGATCAATGCATCCATACATACACATGAAGGAACACTTAAGGTCATCAATATGTGCAATTCAGTTTTTGTTCCATTATAAAATGAATGCTAATTATAATGCATGCACTCACCGCTTGACAGATAATTGGGTATTTTACACGATTTATTCCACCAGCAAAAACAGCAAAAGTGAGAGCAGAATGGAAACAGAAGTTGAGAAGCATGTGCCAGCCTTTCCTGCTGATTCGAATTGTGCTGTTTGAAGTTAACAAAAACAAAGTCATATCACTGTTGTGAAAAGCACCACATAAATCATAACAACACATTGAACGTACAGCCCTGAATTCCAAAACCCAGGAGTGCTTCAGGTGACCAGAGGAGCTTGGGGTTGTTTCAGAAACTGTTGAGCCAGAATCGTTATTTTGTACCATCAAGCCTTGCTTTCATGGAGGAAGCATTACGGAATTGCAGTGTTTGAGCCTCAACCACTTCCTTGGGTCACTTTCTCTGTGTTATTTCACTGAATTCTTAACACCACTGCCCTTTCAACACATGTTAACAGCTATTCTATTACCTAACTCCATGATTCAGTTATCCTGCAATGACTCAGATGCAAGTGAAATCGTTTGTTTAACCAGGGGCTACAGGGGCAGGGGAGCTGGCTCTCTCTGTCTCTTTGTTTTCTTATTTTAGCGTTCAATTAGCCCTTTGAATGTGTAAACAAAACAGAGCCCAAAGCAACTCTGAATGAGGTTGTTATGCAAAGAAGCTTTCAGAAAGATGTACTACCTACAGAACAAGGATTGTGGTTTTTGCATTAGGCTTAATTAACAACAAAGTCAACATTTATTTGGCTGTTGCCTTTCTGCCCCACTTTCCCTCCAATGAGCTCTGGGCAGTGGGGTTCTCAAGCAATCTGTTACCAAAGCTGGCTCTAGTGGCCGTTCAGCTTCAGAACTGGAACAGGCAATGTATCTCTACGGCATTCTCTGAGCTAAGCCATGTGCTATAGGAAACAAACGGGCTCTCAAGCTAAGTACTCATGTCTACTCCAGTGGCATGCAATTCCTTCTCACAAAACCCTAGAATCTGGAATGACCCAATGAAGCAGAATGTTGGAAAGTTCAGGACAGACAAAAGGAAGTGCTTTTTCACACAGCACATGGTTGAATTAGGGAATTCAACTCTGATGGTTTTAAAAGGGGGGTTAGATGAATTAATGAAGAATAAGGCTACCGAGGGCAACTAGCCATGACACTAGCGTACTACTTCTTGATTGTGGGCTCCACATAGGGACCTGGTTGGGCATTATGACAAGAGGATGCTAGACTAGATGATTTGGATTGATCTCTCAGAGTTCTTCTAATGTTCTTAAGGGAGAAGCAGCATAACTCGTTCTTCACAGGCTACTGAGAGGCCCTGACAGCACAGGAAGGAGACCTACTACTCTGCTTGCATACCACAAAGGTTGCATACCACAAAGGCCTTATTCTAGAGCAGGCATCCCCAAACTTCGGCCCTCCAGATGTTTTGGATTACAATTCCCATCTTCCCCAACCACTGGTCCTATTAACTAGGGATCATGGGAGTTGTAGGCCAAAACATCCGGAGGGCCGCAGTTTGGGGATGCCTGTTCTAGAGCATAGACAATGGAGGAAGTAGCTTGATAAACAGACATATTGATTGAGATTTTCAGTGCATATTGCACACTACCGTATGCTAGAGGAGTATGAAACACCCTATTAATCAAGCATAGACAAAACCAAGCAAGCAATACATCAGTTATTGCTGATTTATGTTTATAGAGTACAATAAAACAGTATTTCTATGCCAATTACTTACAGCAAATCACATAAAATGACACCCATACACAAGTAGCATAATGCCTATCATGATGATGAGTGGGGTGTGTGTGTGTGTGCGTAGCCTGTATATTGAGAGAATCCCTGGAGTCCACTATACCATAAGACACACAAGGGACCTCACCATAAAAGTGTCTTCATGGGCATTGGAAGAAAACTAAATTATTCACGCCAATGGGAAAATTTAAATGCTTTCATTCCAAGGTAACATCCAGGTGGGGATTTCCAGTATCTGGTGTCCCTACCATTGAATCAAGGCTGCTCTTGTCTGGATAGTCCTATTGCAGATAATATTTATTGATCCCCACTAGCGTAGGAATGGGCCATCCAGATGTTGCTGAACCACAACTTCCACCATCCCTGACCACTGACCAAGTTTGCTTGGGACTGCTGTGAGTTGTAACTGACATCTGCAGGACCACAGACTCCCCATCCCTGCACTCGAGTGTGATGACAAGGTGTTGTCAAGTAGCTTAGGTGGCAACAGATAAGGTAGCAACTCAACAAAATTTAAAGAATGCATGGGCCGCTACACAAGTTACAGCAAAAAACAGGTACATTTAAAGAAGTCAGCAGAAGCCCACTGCTATCCCATCACACTTGTGGGGGCTATATGGCCTTTTTCTCATTCTGTATGCTATGGAGGGACACATTTGGGAAAGCATTGCCTGTGAAGCTTACCAAGGCATACTGTATGCGCAAGGGTGGAAAAGATGTGCATCCACGATACACGCTATGGAACAGAAGTCGGTACGCTCAACGCTGTTATTGCAAACTGACACTAAAGGAGACCATAGTGCTCTCCTTTAATGATTAGGACTGCTACTAAAGGATTTATTTGGGGTGACACCACTACGTAGTGTCTCTGCATGTGGCCCAGAGTGAAGCACTTCTGTTGGAGCTTGTTAACGTATTACAGGAACATCTCACAGAAATGTAACACTACTGTAATGTGCATGCAATAATTCCCTTCAGGGAAAGGCAATAGTGGTGGTAGATGCTATGATCCAACCAATCACTGCCATTAGCCACTTTGGAGTAGATGCACTGATGATCCTTATTGAATTTTGATAGGGGAGGGTGCCTCTCCACCAGCCTCCTGCATCTCCCCTTCCCCTGCTTAAAACTTTATTAGCTGCAACTGGCAGGTGCAGCAGTGGCAGGTAGTGAGAAGGGTGCCTGCCTTTGTCCCTCTATCCCCTACTCCCTCTAAGTCCCAATGAATGCTGTGTAGCAGTGCACCAGGATAAAACGCCTGGTGATGTATGAGAGAACTGCATCTCCCTTCACTTGTCCTGGTGCCTGAGCATCTTGCCCCTCTCCTTGTGTGTCACTGCTGCTGCTCCTGCCAGCCACCAAGTCTTTTTAAGAGAAAGGGAGGCATGGCGAATTAAGTGCTTTGGGAATCAAGAAGGGCTGGAGCAGAGGGAGGAGTGCAATGATTTCTAAAATGCCAGATTGCTTGGGAAACAAGCAAAATTATTTCTGATAGTGAGGATGAAATAGCTCATTGCTGAGCCAATGTAATGTGAACCAGGGGAAGCTCTTCCATCTCCATTTTACATGCTTTCTTGAAACCACACAAGCAAGATACAAATGATTCAAAATAGATGAATACATAACCCCATCTATCCTGCCAGCCTGGAAAATGAATCCTGGATATTCTAAGTAAATTAAAAGTAGTGTAAGTATATCCAAGCTCTGTTGCTGGGTGGCTGAGATTTCCCCATCAAATGTCATGAGAGAGGGATGTCCCACCCCTCGCAAGCAACCCATCAAGCGGTGGAAAGCTGGACGGCATCTACAGCAAGGACACAGGTAAAGGTGGCTAAGTTGGGGGCATAACAACCTGGTCAAGTCCTCGGCTTGCTTTTGGCCCCAGAAGATGGCAGCTCACAGATAGCTTCCCCCCCCCCTTTTCTGAGTCTAAGTGAGGGATGCAGCGTACCTGAGATGATAAAATTTACCAAATCATGCATGCCAGAATTCCCACTGGAGGTCCAAACATCAGAAAATTGGATGGGGCGGGGAAAATGTGAGTTCTGAGCACTTTTTTTTACTGCAGAAAATGGAATGGAAACAGAGGCTGGCTCAAATGAACTGTCATGTTCCTTCTTACCTGTGATGCACAATATAGGTGATAATTGAAGCAAACAGGCACAACAGCATAACTGCAGTACATGCATAGACCACAGGGTGCAGGAACTCCCCGGGGTACTGGGGGAGGGTCAACACTGTCTTCAGATCCTGCCAAGAAAGCAAAACAAAACAGATTAATCTTCTAAAAGTATACATGAAAAAGATTGCAACCCAGTGCTGCACTATACTGGACTTCTTCAAAGGGATTTTTTTAAATTTATTAATGGTTGTTGTCGTCAGTCAGAAACCTTGATCTATAGGAACATGCCTGAATTTAAGATCAGCATCTGAGACTCTGCTCTCTGGTTCACCAGTAAGTACTTGGAACTGAGTCTTTTCAGGGCGCCTTTCATCTTGGAAGACTATTCCCAGGAATCTGTTTGGACCCTTCTTTGTTGAACTTTAGGAGAGCCTTAAAGACTTTCCAAAAATTTCCACTCCCCATGTGGGTAACTTTATGATGCTGTGTAATAGATGTTTCTAACATATGCTTCTATCTTTTAATGTCATTTTCATAACTTGGAATTCTGACATACGGGCATATGTTATATGTTTGTGATTCTTGATGCTGCTAATTGCCTTGCATGGGTAGATACCCGAAAAGATAGGTGATTGATATATATATATATATATATATATATATATATATATATATATATATATATATCAAAAACAAAAATATATAAATCCGTGGTTTAGTCTAATTATAGGTACTGTATACATGGAAAGAAGTCGGCTAGCTTTACATACTATAGATAACAACCCTGTTCTTATTTACATAATCAGTTATACCTGCCTGAGAAAGCAATTAGTCAGAGTCTGCAATTTCACCGGGGTCCTTGTCCTGTCTTTCAACTGACTTTGGCCTCTCATTAGCTCCTTGAACCTTTGTGAAAATAAGCCCACATTCCTGTATACCATTTACTGCTTCCTTCATATGCAAATATGACATTCTTCCACCCAATAAATGCTTGCCAGTCTTTGACAGAACTCAGCATCAAAATTGAGTCACATCTTTCCCCCAGTTTGTGGGGTAGCATCCATACCATACATTTATACAGTAGCACTCTTCAGACATGACTTAACCTGAGGAATCCCAGGAACTGTAAGGGTGCTGGGATTTTAGCTCTTTGATGGGTTCCCCAGCAACTCTCTGAACCCTTAACAAATTGCAGTTTCTGGGATTATTTGGAGGAAAGCCATGACTGGTGCAAACATGCTTTAAATGTATGATGTAAATATGACTTAGATTCAATTTTTTGCCAATAAAGTAAGCCAACCCACTTGACTAGTTCAATGAATTAGCAAACTGGTATCTTGCAATGGAGAAAGTGATGCAGATAGACCTATTTTATTTATCCAAGATCATAAAGCAGAAGACCTAAATAAATGAAGCTCATTATGAAGGCAGTGCCAGGGGCTTATGGATTCTAATTCAGAGAGTCTGAGAATTTCACCACCTTTGACCTCCAGAATCTGTAGGACAAGTGGGTACTAAGGGTAGCATTATGATCATTTCTATTCTTAGTATGAATAGTACACCCACTCTGTGATTGCTAGAACTCCAATTCCAGCCAGTGCCTGAACAATCAAAATATAAATTTTAAATTTTTATCTCAGCCGAAAGTAAAGAAATTCAGCAGAATTCCAGCAGTGTTCCCTCCTCTCCAAACCAAGGTTTCCACTTACAAACAGAAAGTTCCATATACTGTACAATCATAAACTAGACAATGATACTGCACTTTCAACAGATTTAAAGCAATCATTTCAAATACCCATCAATCAAACATAAAAACTGAAAGCGCTGAAACTGTAACAAAGTCAGCTACAAATCAACATCAGCCTGCCACTCCCTTTACCCAGCCCAGCAAATGTTCCTTCTCATTAGAAACATCTTGGCATTTTTCTAAAGACCAAGAGTGAAGCGGTCCAGTAATCCACCCCTAGACCTGAACGCCACACATAGCAGCCAGTTATGCACTGCCAGAAAAAGAGGCTGAAAGAAGAGACCAGTTTGCACTAAATTTGCATCCAATAATTTATATACTGTTGCATGTCACCCCAACCTCTGCCCAGTGCAAGATTCCAGGGGGTCCAGGTGCTTACACATGGTTTGTGTCTCCTTTGGAATGAGGCACAGTGGAGACTGTGGTGTCTTTATGATATGTGGGTTTTTTACACATATATACAACCTGAGCCTGTGATGGAAAGGTTCACAGAAGTAACACCCAAAAGGGTCTTGTTTCTCCCATAGCCACAGCCTTGGATTCAAGCAGAAATCAATCGTCTCTCTCACTCTCTCTCCAGCTTGCTGCTTTTCCCTGCAGCTCACATCATTGCCAACTCTCTGATCTCAACTCTGGCTTTGTCTTTCTAACTGCAGCAAGTTGAGGGATGGGCCCCACTGGCTCCCACCAATATGTTATCTCACATTGAGCCTCTTTCCTTTGTTTCCCTTAATGGCGCATTACCCAGGCGATCACCTCCTTAGGTGTCCTATATTTTAACACTTGCTGAATCCAGGGATTAGAAGGATCTCGGCATACAGCCCAACACTCCAAACTCATAAGAACACACAGGCACAATTTTAGAAACCATTATTATAATTTAAATAGAAATGCAATATATCTCACCCTAGGAAGATACCAATCCTGTTCAGCCTGCTAATCAGGGGCTGCTAACTGCTGATGGGCGACTTCAAAGCTCCTGCTCTACCTTCCTATGGTTTCTCATCCTTAAATCAAACTTGGACTGGACACCTCTCAATTAGAGAACACCTTTAAATCAAGGAATGTCAGCAGATGGCTCTTCAAACTAGACTATGGTCCTCTGTAAGGTAGGACATACAACTGCTCTAGTCCCAAAGGAAGAATCCAAGGAGACATGGAGACATGGTTGATATCCATGTCTGGGAAATATCTGTATGGGGTTCTTCCATATTCATTGCACTTTTTCCATGAGACAATTTCTGCTACTACTGAAATGTTCTAATGTACCTCCTCATGACAACCCAAATCAGCTGCTTCTTACCTGCTTGTTTTGCTTCTGTCAAATTGTTTAGCTCTCACTTGCATAGTGGGTACTGACATAGGCTGCTTTATGAAGACCCAGGAGGCATATAAGTAAGGCCTCGTTTGCTCTTTGCTACTGTACAGCCTTTTTGTAGATATTTCCAGCTGTTCTGCTGTCTGCAGATGACATAAGAAATACCTTTTGCTCATTTTGTGAGCTTTCAAATGAAAGGAAAGCTCACTATTTATATTATAACATACTTATTTCTATGAGGATAGATTTTCCTGTATTATTTTAAATGAAACAGGACACAAACAGGTCTGAGGTTGAGGAATGAATCCTAGATGGGATCATAGCTGCCAAGTTTTCCCTTTTCTCGCGAGGAAGCCAATTCAGCATAAGGGAATTTCCCTGAAAAAAGAGAACTTGGCAGCTATGGATGGGATAGAACAGGAGTTCTCAAGCTTTCAGCTCCCATGGGTGGCAATAAAGGTGTCTGGGGGAACTTATGTCCATAAGTGCCACACTAACAGCCCCTGTTATCTATTTAACACAGTATTTCCCATGCCTATAAATTGACCTGTTCTGTTCTTGAATTTTGGGCTGTGTGTTTGTTGCTTTAGAAATTGCTTAGCCATTTCCTCAGCGTAAGGTGAGAGCTTGCTTGTGCTTTTGGTATTTCTTGTAATAAGAAATGGAAATTCTGCAGTAAACACTGTGCAAGAAGGCCTTCTGCTTGCTTGCTTGCTTGCTTGCATGTGTACATGTATGTGGCTGGCGCATGCCAAGGCCAATCTGCCTTGGCCTTTGTGCATTAAGCCTTGATTTCTAAGGCCACACAGAGAAAGGGTTATGTTATGCCTAATGTAAAGAACTTCTGAATTAGCTGTAGCCAAGGTACTGTATCTGTAAACCCTTGGATGGCATTATGCATAAGTTTAATTGTAAGCAGTGCATTTGATTGTGATGACACTTGGGATTGTTGAATATTTATGCTGTGATTCTGCACCTATTTATACCTCCAGAAACATAAGCATGTGCAGCTCAGTGCAGAACTGTCGCCTTAATGTTCAACAGGAGTGCTTCTGCCTGCCACTGTTGATTGCTTGGCAAGAAAAACAGCAACAGCAGTGGCTTCCAGCTCTCACTAATGTAATCACTGTTATGGGCTATGGAGTCTGGTTAGAATTCTGTTTACAGGCCATTTTCACTTCGGAAATTTATCTAACTGTATAGCGCCAATGGCATGATTCTAGGAAGTAACAAGGTAAGTACTTCCTTTTATGTTGCTATACAACAAAACACCAACAACACAATTTTCTTTTGGGGCGGGGGATAATACAACTGGAACTTCTAATGCTACAATGGCAGCATTAAATATATGAGTGGAAAAATACATACAAAGTAACAATATTGAGTTGCTTATAAGTGTTTCATTTAGATAGCCCAATTCAACACATACAAGAGCCTTTATCTCTGTGTATGTATGTAATCACAGGATTCATCTCATCATATTACGCTCAAGTGCCTCTATGAAAGCTAATACCATATGTCTTGTTCAGTAGAGCCATTTTGCCTACAGAAGAGTCATGAACAATCCAGCCTTTAAAGGCCATTTTCATTTAAAACTAGTCATAATTTCATCTTTAGCTCACTTCTGATCTGACACAGTAAACCTGTCAAGCGATGAAACTTTAAGCTAAAATACTATGTATTAACGGCATTGTAAAATACCCTTTATTCTGTTCTGTACACAGAAAACTGATTTCATTACAGATACATGATAAATTAATCTTGTCTGCCTTTAATGATAATTAAATCTTATTGATCTGTCAGCCTCCCCTGAGTGATCCCCCGAGAGAAAAAGCAAGCGAAAGATAAAGATAGTTTTTTTCCACACAGTATGCAAAGTAGTGTAATTGTACATCACATCTGAACAAGGCAGTTTTCTGATTTTATGTCCTAGAGGAGAATATAGAGGACATGAATATTGGTAACCGGCAACAGATATCTGAATTTTTAGAAGAGGGGACACTGAAAAATAAATATATAAGCATGGCTGAAGATGCAGAAGGAAGTCGAGCATAAAGCCTACATAGGTAAAGAAGCAGAAAACAGTAGTTGCATCATCCTTCCCATGGGAATTATTCTATTCCAGTAGTTATTAAATAGCTTCAAATAATAGAGGCCTTTTATTTCTCTTCCATGGGGGAAAGTTGTCTCAAACAGAAAAATCTATAATACAGAGAAATTGTATATAAATCTTTATGTCATGGAGGAGAAGACAGCTTGAAGGGTACCTAGAAGCAAACATCTGAGTAATGGGAATATGGTACTTGAGTCTAGAAATGTAGCGACAGCGTGGGGAGAGGTGGAGAGGAATAAATCACTATGGACATTTGCAACTGAGGTCAGATCCTGTGTCTGACGAGGTAAGAGGCTAGCCCATAAAAATCCATGCAACCATAAATTAGTCAGTTTTCATGTGTGGCAGTGCTCAGGTTTTTTTTGTGTTGTTTTTTTTTTGCTACAACACCCTAATATGGCTATTCCTCTGGAATACACACTTGTTCAACTCTTTGATGGGGTAAAATTTTCTTAAGGATTGTACTATGTGTTGAAGCAACTGAAAAGGGACAGACGTTAAAGACAATACTATTAAAGCAACGCATCTTGCTTTAAAGGACTTTTCTGTTACTACTTGATAAAATCATATAATTACGGATGGAAATAACATTTGAGCATGGTAAACATCTATTAAAACATAAAGCAGTCCAATAGATTTCAGGTTGGGTCCAACGGTGGTGAAAGCAGCAATTTCCACTGACTGCCCCTACTTGCTGCAGGCCATACCCCACACTTTTCCAGAGGGCCCCCACAGCCCCTAGGACCAGATCTCTAGGAGAAGGGAAACTTAAGTGTTAGGGGAAACTGGCAAAAGACTTGTGCTCTACCTTTTGCCAGCACAGCCACATCAGATATCATCCTCGGTCATTACAGAAAAATCTTTCCATTTTTAGTATACTTATTTACTAGGGGAAATCCCATGGGCTCTCTGTCCCCCACTGGAAGGGGGGCAACATTCAGTGAATAAACATAGATCATCCCAAAAACATTTTCCATCTATCAAACTCCATAAAATGGGATGGACTGAGGAGGCCTGGGATGAGGTATTGGGGTAACATGCTCGGTGCTGACTCCTCTGTAGTTTAATGAATCTTTCCAAGTAGTTATGGATGCAGTCTGTTCCTATCACAAGAGAGCTCAAGGCTGACACACCTAGCTCAGCAAGGAATGCTTTTTCTATATCCTACAGTGGGTGGAATGGTGGTCCATCATCACAAAAGAAATAGAAGTTGGGGATGGGAAAAACTGTAATAAGGACTGAAACCTCTGAACCACTTGCTGGAAAGGTACTTTAAAAAAGAGTCTTACATACATCCTTTACATACTTTCCTCAGAGGGACTCACTGAGGAGACATGCACAGGACTGTACTCTTAATTAAATTTCTGGAAGCATGCTAAAGTCAGCTGGTTTGTAGGCTACCGCCACAGCCTAAAGCAATAAATCATGGCAGCAATTTCAAAACAATGGCTGAAAAGTTTCTGTGAAATAAGGCAGCAATTTTGTTTTACTAGCAGAGAGAAAGTTTTGCCAACATTTTATGTCGAATTACAAGTTCTGGATTTTCAAGGCTTCAAATCCAGAATAGACTGCCATGATTCTAAAGGAGAAATGTCAAAAAGACAAATGGTTGATCACCGTTTTAAACAATGGGTATCTAAAATCAGGCTTCTCATGTAACAGTGGGCAGATTCAGTCTAAAGAAATGTCAAACATTCAGTTTCAACCACAGATAAGACTTTTCTATAGAAACTTCACTTCTTTCACTAAGCTGGAAATGCATGCTTAGTCCTTTTTAAGGTATCGCCATAATCACCCCAGTGAGGTCAACTTTGTCTAAAAAAGAGAGTAGATCAATCTCTAGAAGCATACTTGATCTATCTAGACACAAGATTTACAAGCCTATAGCTCCTAATCTACATAGTAATGATTTTTTTGTATGGAGTTAATGTAATCTGGCACAAGGGATCCATAACATTACCTAATGAATTGGAATTCGATGCCTGTGACTTGACTTATATGGACACAGAAGCATAGGGGGTGCAGCTCACCTGCACTTCTATACTGTACAGAGAACCATTTCAGATTCTGGGACAGGAGCGGGAATCTTAGAGAAGTTTAAAGGCACACTTTCAGATAGAATCAAGATTTACCGGTAATTGCAAAAACCAGTGAGTATTCTAAGGTCATTTGTGGTGCTTACATTTTTTAAGCCTCATAACAACTAGAAGAATGTTAGCAATGCAGGTCAAACAGTTACACTTATATATATATATAAACTTTTTAGAAGGCAAAAGAACCTGATATTTGGCATACCCAGTACATAGGCTCATTTAATTGTTACTATATCGAGTGAACAGATCAGAGGTGGCTAACTCCCTGTTTGAGGGCCTGATGTGACTCTCCAGGCATTTTTTTTCTGGCCCCCAAGCTGTCATCAAAATTAAGGTGTGTCAGGAATTTATTTTTTAAGCAGACATAGTGCTGGAATGGGAAGAGAAATACTAACTTGTCCCATTATTCTTATTTTACTACTACTCCCTGTATCTTCTCATTGTCTCACATATTCATTTTTTTTCTTCAATTTATTTTATGCCCTCCCTAGAATAGTAATTAATACATACCTGCATATCTGAAAAGTGTTTATATTTGTAATCCCACTTTGTAACTTGCCTCCAAAACTCTTTAGTGCATGTATTCGGCTTTTCTGTTTCCTTGCGTGATTGTCATCACACCAGGACAGGTGGAAGCACTCATAATGGAAAGCCCTGCTCCCTCCTGTGCATCACTTCCCATTCTTTACAGTCGTCCGTGAACAGTCCTATGAAGTTCTGGAGTAAGGAACCTCCTGTGTTTATGGAGGTTCCCTTTGGGGATGAGAAAGGGGTGCACTAGAGGGGAGAATGGCTTGCCAGTGCACAATTGCACAAACTAAGGGCTTAGCCACACTTCCTCTTCTCCCACTTCTTTTCTCTGGGGAAAACCCGCTCTTTAGAGCCCAATCAGAGCCAATGACAATTCAAGTTTTCCCATTTCTTCTGATCTATCACTAAAGAACGTGTTTTCCCTTGGAAAGGAGTCTGCTCAAACCCAGACTTAGAAAGTGTGAGTCAAGCAGAAAACCATTTGGACCCATGCTTCCGAGGCATGTGAATGAGGCCTAGCAAAATGAATGAAGAGGGTTTTTGTATGGCTGTAATGCTAAACATATATTTCTGGGCAGAAATCTAATGCTTATTTTTATTATTCTAAACTTAGTATATAAAATCTTGATTATTAGATAATGTTCCTATACAACACGATGAAGAATAGGCTGTGAGTGTGTGTGTGTGTGTGTGTGTGTGTGTGTGTGTGTGTATAGGGGTATTTAAGATAGATCTGGGAATTATGTTAAATATTATACGATCCTGTTGCTCCTAAGCAGCTTAGGGAGCACAATTAATAGGATTTAATTCTTATCATTGCCTTTCCAGTTGGTTCCACTCCTAAAGACAATCACCTCTTATTCTGCAATGCTCTTAACATCTGCCACAAGGACCCTGGCAGCCTACCAACAGGGAACAATTTCCTACAATCACATGTGATTCACTGTGCCAAATCCATCGCTGCCAAGCACTTCTTCCTCTTGAAATGTGTGTCGGGTACTCAGGCCCAAGGGCAGATGAGACAAGCAATTTGAGGCAGGGGCCTGTAGTGTCTGCCGGCGTAGAGTAAGGACCAAGAACCCTACCACAGTCAGAAACATCTCTAACTGTCAGAAGTCAGCAGATGTCAGATAGCTTTATAACAGTCAGTGGCAGCAGAATGATCCTCTGGTGCCACCTAATTTCCCAGACTAGGAGGATTATGGGCTGTGATACAAATCTCTTGGATGGAATTGCCTTCAGTTTCCTCCCTTAACCAGCAGCCAAGTTGTACTGCGAACTAATGCTGGATCTACCGAGTTTCTGGCTTGACCCCATCACACTTGACAATATTTCTGTAATCTTTCCACCCTCTTCCACCTGAGACCATTATTTTTTTTAGATTTAAAGTTACATTTTCCAGAAAGTATGCAAACCATTAGATACAACTGTTAATAAAAAGCATGAACATACTGTATTGGGAAATATTTATTGAAACATAAAAAAATAATGGATATATAAAGCTTATATATTCCTTTCTATCTTAGCTGCACCAACACTTTAAACAATTGAGCAACATCAAAACCTTTCCACTTGCTTGAACCGAGAAGGGGCCAGCCTATAGAGACACCTGGATATTTGCTTCACAACAAACAACTCTAACAGAAAACCAAACTGTAATAATTAATCTGACCATAGTGTCGTTGTTCTCACAGTTTAACAAAGAGATGGGCTAATTTAGGCCTATGCTTTATGCTGCTACACAGCAGGATTTACATTATCCTTGCAGCTATGCAAACAACATTCACAATCACTATTGCCTTACTAACGCACTTGGTCTTACTGCAGCTAAGCCTCTACACAATAATACTCCATTAAGGTGTTTTTATATATATATAAAAAAAATGTTTCCATGTAATTTAGAACTCCACAATGGTTTTTCTTTTTCTTTTAAGGAATACCAGAATTAATGTATATATCCCAGGGAACAACAAACCACAGGCAGTGCTCACATGATTTCAATGGAGTTTGCACTAGGTAGCTTTCCTGGTGGATTATTTCTTCAACACACTCACATACGATGTATTTGCAGAATTATCTCACTTAAGGGTGCTTCCAGGTGGGTGTTAACTGATGGATAGGTGCTTCTCATGCATGCAGGATTTTGCAACATCCACATGACATCACTGGCATCAAAAGGCCAACCTGAATTTCCCCCACGCCCGCCATTAATCCAGATTTACTTTTTCCAGGGAAAATCCAGTAAGTTAAAAAAAAAAAAATTACAATCCCCAACATCTGTTGCCAAAGACCCGTTTCTGATATCTCAATGACCTGTTTGCAAAGTGCACTCCTGTCTGGAAACAACCTAAACTATTCAACAACACTGTGAGGTAGATTAGGCCAAAAGAGAGAGACAGGCTGAAGGCCATGCAATGAATAGTATTAAAACCAAGATCTATCTAGATCAATTCCAATAGTCCGCCCACAACAGGAGTTTATATTTATTTGACATGTCTATATTACTTTCTTGCTGGTATTAGAGAACATGTAACTGTGACTTAGGCTAAAGAAAAGCCATCAATTATCACAATAAGAGATGCCACTTGTAACAGACACCCTTCATTGAGTATCTAGGTATTCTTCACCCATATTCATGTCAAATCTCTAACTTTCATAACCCAAGATGTCCTATTGTAGAGGAATGGTTTCAAATGACATGATGGTTGTTAGAGGTTTTCACTGATAATTTTAGAAGCTCCAAGAAATCATTCTCAATATGACGATGAAAACTGGCTTGTTTTCAGAGGTATGGAGGAGGCATATTGCTTCTACATACATTGCTTCTACATACACATACTTCAAGAGCAGGACTTGGGTGAACAAAATTATATGCTGTTTTTGGCATACTAAGAGTTTTTACGTAAAAACATGGTATATAATGGAATTTCAACCTTGTAACCAATCTCAGTCGTCATGTTAAGACCCACTAAAGGCAACAGAATGCATAATACTGCACACATCAGATTACATGAATTTAGAGTTAAAATGTATGAAGTCATCTAAAAATATATCCATGGTATTTGTAAAGAAGACCAGAAAAACCAGAGTTCCTCCCATTCAAAGTTTTTAAGTGCACCACTTAGAATTGACTCAGTTCTAGGTACGCCCAAATGGGTGTGGTACCTGCAGCAACAACAGGTGCTTTGGGGGGAAAGAATCTTGGGAACCAGAGCAGAATTCTCAAATGAACAGCTAAGTGTTTGAATATAACTTTATTTGCAAAAAAAAAGTGCTATGTCAATTGACAGCATTTGATCTTCAGATGGATTCTGAAGTATTCTACAGTGGCTGAAAAGAAACGGATCACATAACATTGAAGGCATTCCGTTTAATAAAATAGACAATAACATTTGAATTTAAGGACTCCTTGTCACAGCCTTGAGCTATGATTGGTTGACATCTGTGCTTCATCTGACAGCAGCAGATTGGTATTCTCTACACACGTCCTCCCAATTCCTGTCGTCTGTGTTTGCTGCCCTTTACACATTGCACACACACAGTGCATTATTTACTCAACTATAAACCTTGCAGTAACGTTCACAGGCAGCACCTTCTCTATGCAAGTGCGCACCAAAATTAAGGCAAGATTCAATAGCATGGTGTGCAGACACGAGGGCTGCCTCTTATAAAATGTCAAGTGGGTCTGAACAACCCTCCTGAACGCTGTAGGAAATATTCCCTAACGTGGCTTTCTCCAGCTGCACCTGCCACTGTTTCATGTTTATTTCTTTGTCTGATACGATATTTTATTTAGTGTGCCTTTTGTATCAGTCATGGTAACTTTCGGGTTAACATAATTCTTAAATAACTGCATTTGTGAACTCAAGTGTGGCCGAGGACAACCCTCAGCAGCCTTGTGTGCTAGCACTGCACAGAAATATTTTTTTTCTTTACAAACAGCTATTTAGTAAAAAGAATGCTGTCATCAGCAGCACAAAGACGTGAATTTCAAGAGGAGTCGGCCAGGGCTACAGCATCCCTGTTTAGAGAAGCAGGCAATCTATTCTTTCCCATTTATTAAGTGATTCAATATTGCAGCATGCCAGCAACTAATTAGTATGATCAACATAGTGCTGGACATGAACAAGGGTAGTCATCTCCTTTGGCCTAGGATATATATATATATATATATATATATATATATATATATATATATATATATATTGCAGCCAGGCCATTTATTTGTTTACTCTCCCACCGCCAATAGCGTCTTGATGAAACTTTGATTTTTTTTCAGTATTCCATTAAAAGTCATTTGCGGCAAGGCCTATAATTAGGAAATATGGCTTTGCTCTTTTCACTCATAGTTAACTTACTTTCTTCAAAAACAATCTCACATTCAACTGAATGCAAAAATAATTAACCAGCTACCACCAAGTACAGACGGCAAGAAGACAGACAGACAGACATAGGCACACACATTTGCGAAGTAATATACTCACCATTAGCACTGCAAAGTTACCAAAGTGAGTACTATGAAGGGTAGTGATGTTGCCTGTAGAGCTAATTAGGTAGCACCCTTCTCCCCACCAGCCTCCATGTCCATTGAGAAGGTCAAAATCCCAAAAGACTGCAATGGGGTTTATACCCTGTGTCAAGTGCTTCAATGCTATAGTAAGAGGACTGGTGAGGTTTCCGATACTGCACCCATCTGCAAAAGGAACAAACTGAATTAGAGCAATGAAGTGGAAAATGCTTTATTGCTACATGCTCCAGACAGAGGTTCTTAAGATTTTGAACACACACACACACACACCAGAAAAAACAATAGCAAAAATCCCCCTCCTGATTGATCCCCATAAAAGAGGTTCTGGTCATCTATAAAAAGTTTTGAATAGTTAATATTACCTATAACTGCCATTTAAGTCCATTGGTTTTCAAATTATATGGTAATCGTTTGTAAAACTAGATTTACTACAGAAATACCATGAATTAAAATGACGTTGGACCATTGCTTCAATGAAAAAATGGGGGGGCACTCCTTTTTTTGCTATAGTTAACAGCTAAGGCATCTTTTTTTTTTAAGTACAAAGCTGAAATTAAAACCTCTTAAAATGTGAAAAGAAATGGAAACATAGTTCAGGATCAAATAAGAGGTTAAAACTGCATGGGTTGAATATTTCATCTAAAGAAAATATTTAACTTATTATTTTCACCTTTAAAATCACCTGTTTTAGATTTATACTATCAAAAGCTACAGTGATGACTATGACTATGTAAACAACAGGACTCTCTCTCTCTCTCTGCCCCTCTCCCACCCCCTCTCCCCACCGTCCCACAGAATATTAATCTTAAATTGTTAATCTCCAGGATTTGCATTTCAATAGTCATGGTCAAGATTAAAAAGCAACATCCCTCCCTCCCACCCTTCATGCCATCTTTACTTTACTTATAAACTTCAATAAGCTACATAAATAATAGTTCTAAGAAAGGAGAATTGTGTGTTTACAGCTACAGGGCTTCGTTGATGTGCAAGTTTATTTGAATAAAGCCTGGCAGGTAGGAATAAACCCACATACTTGCGTTAAAGCACAGGCAATTCTCCCATCAGCAGACCTGCGTACTTCACTGCACCATTCTTCTATATACTGTAACGTATAGCCTAGCTCTCAGATTAAAGAAGCAGCACATAACACTTACCTATTTTAATGAAGACAACTGGCGTGCCAACGGTCCTGTGCTTCCCATAATCTGAAAGGTTAGATGAGTTTGCAGTGCTCGGGAAGAGTTTTCCATTCCGAAAGGCAATAAACTGTAGCTTGCAAGAGGAGTTATCAACAGATTGCAAGGCTGAAGATGAAGAGAGGACAGACCGTGGCAAATGAGCTGAAGCTACTGCCACGGCATCCTGTACAATGAGAGGGGAAAAAGAAAATTTAAAATGCAAATCACAACAGGGCTGCTTTCATTATGTTTTAAACTCCCGTGCGAGAAATGTACGCTGCCTCTCTTCTTTTCCAACATACTAGAAGCAACCAAAGGAGCAGGAGCTGTAACCATGGGAATAGGATTGGTACAGTGCATATTAAAACAGAAAACGTTTTGATTGAATGTGCGAGTCTGTATGGTCAAGCTCCCTGCTGCAGAGGTGAGAATGGTTCTTACCATGCCTGCTAGAGGGTCCATCAACACTGCAGATCTGATTTAAAGAGACAACCTCTACCAGGTTTTCTCCTTCACTTAAAACAGAATCAGACAACTTGCATTAAAACATATCTCTCTGAAAGGGTGATCAAAGGGGACTGAAATGTGTTTTATTAATACAAAGAATTGCATCAGAGGGTGACTCTAAACACTGAAGTATGCAATGCAGTCGGTTTCTTATTCCTTACCGAGACCATGATTTCATCGCTAAAGAAAATCACTCATCTCACTGTTGCAGGAAATGTGGAAATATATATTTACACACACACACACACACACACACACACACACACACACACACACCACTAATGTTCTCGAAGGAGCAGGCAGGGAATATACTGAGGCTGTACAGACCACAAGAATGGAACAGAGTTGTGACTCTGTTTACATGTTTTTAGGTTACTGAAACAAAATGTACATACATTTGCCATTACATTCCTGAGCTGGTTCTGCTTCTACTTAACTCCTCTACAACTGGTGACCTTGTCATCATTAAGCCCAGAGGCATGAATGAGGAGGGGGAGGGGTGCAAAACAAAAGGAGAGGAGAGACAAAATAAGGGGCTGCCCTCTGATTTACAAACTCCTGTATTTTGTTCCTCTCTCTCTCTCTCTCTCTCTCTCTCTCTCTCTCTCTCTCTCTCTCTCTCTCTCTCTCTCTCTCTCTCTTATAAAAACACAGCAGCATGAAGACTGAGTAATTTTCATTTCCCCAGAAGCAAGATACATGTTTCTATGGCATCTCATTAACATTTATTGCCCCACACTTTCTTAGAAGCAGCATCTTTGAAAACAAGGACTAAAAAGAAGCTGCACCATCATACATGGCAATGCTAGAGTATTTGTATTTGCCTGGGTGTGATAAATTGGCATGTGACGGACGGCTGCATGCTGAAAAGGGCACACAAGTTATTACTATCACGAGGAGGAGGTGGCAGGGCAAGGTCTGTGTTATTTGGGGGAGGGTATTATTCATAGGGAATTGGCGCCACCAACTATTCCTTTGGAGCCAGTTGACTTGATTTTTTAAATGTAAGTTCAGGCTTCTCTAGGGCCAGTCCTTATTATTAGGTAGGATGACACAGCTCAACTTATATGGTGGGTTTGGGGGTCACAATTAAGGGGCAGCAAACGGTCAATTATTAAATCTGTTACTATATTTTTGTCATCATGGAAGGTTCCATTTGGCTCCCCCCCCGCCTCGTAAATGCCAAAATGTCTCAAGAGCTTCCTCCAGTGCCCTGTTGTGTCTACTGCAAATATTATTGATGGATGAAACAGTTGATGGGTTGTTTACAAGATGCTAAATTTCCATAGTATGCATATAACTGTTTTGATGGGCAGATTGCATTTCAAGTTTGTAAATACAATCTAAGAAAGCAGGGAGACATCAGGTTTTACTATATTGTCTGTAGAAGATGACTTATCAGCAACTGACTTATTCATTGGTTACATGCACACAACAGCAAGTTATTGTTTGGTAAATGTTTAGCTGCATTCATCACCAAGCAGCTAATCTGCTTGGAGATTTTGAAAGTATCCCACCAAGCATTTTACAGAAGCTTTTATAAGGATGAAGACAACCAGCTGCTCTGAAGCAGGGGTGAGAAACAATTTTTCAGTCTGAGGGCCGCATTCCCCAATGGACAACTTTCTGAGGGCCGCATTGCTAGTGGTGGTGGGCATGGGTAGCAGCAAAAGTGGGTGGGTATGACTCGTTTCTTGCAGTAGGCTACATTCTAACCACACAAAAGTATGAGATTACTATACATCCACACACCCATCTTTCTGTTTTCAATTCCAGCCAGGCTGAAGAATTCAAAAGCTGCAGAGCAGGGTTGGTTCAGAAAGAGGTGTGACCACATAGGGAGGTCTGGAAAATGGCCTTTGGTCCCTGATTCCCCACCCCACTCTAAAATGCGGTGAAACGGAAGTAGCAATAGTCGATGAAGCATTTTCTGCGGAGAAAACCCTGTTGGCAACCACGTGATTGCGTGGTGCTGGTTTCAGCATCTTCTGTCTCTACTGCCATCTCTAGGCTTATAAAATTATGAGCTGGCATTTCTCTCCCCCAGTTGCTGCTGGAGGTTTTGCATAGTGAACTGCCTAGATGCTTTAAACATACATTTGCTGCCCTAATAGAATGTTGTTGAAAAGTCAATTTTTTTATATTTTGAAGGAAGCATGAAGAAGAAGCATGCAGTAGGTGAGAAAAGAAAACTTGTAAACATAGGTTGTTACATCTCGGCTAGAAAAGGAAATTCCCACTGCTGGCACTGGGACACCTTGCAGTTTGGGATGTATTTAGTATCAATTGCACACTGCAGTGTTATTGATCAAAAGCACCCTAACATTTGCTGCGACTTTCTTTCAGATATTGTAAAGAAATCTTGGATAACTAACAGAGCAGACATAATTTTTTGAAAATTATGGCTCGAATGAATCATTATCACAAGCATGTACCCCACTTCAAGTTGTCGGGCTATTGGTTATATCCATTCAACAATCTTTTTTTAAAAAAAATATAGTCTGGGATTCATTCAGAAAAATCCTGCATACATGACGCTCAATGCTTAGGCCAACTAGCAAGCTATTAAAGCACAGTTAGTCCAATCCTGAAAACACCAGATATGCTTAAATCTCAAATAGATAAGTAAATAAGTAAATAAATGAATAAATAAATAAATAAATAAATAGACATAATATTTACCTATGCATTCCTTTTAACAAATTGATTAAGCAGGAGCTGTTTTTTGCTAGATTGCAGTTACATTCAAAGCAATGCTCATGTAACACATTTATACTGTAATTCTGTACATGCCTATTCAGGGGGAAAACATTGAATTCAATGGCCTTACTCCCCAAGATTGCACTGACTGCAGAAGGATCTAGGCAGACTTTCTCTGAGTTATGACAAAACCTTAATCCAAAATTCCATATTCTGTCACCAGTAGGACTTTCTGAGACCACTCTTGTTATAAACAGCACCCTATACACCAAACCAGGCACCCCTAACATTAACAATTCAATATCAGTTTCTGTAAAGTAGCCCAGTAGACACACCCAAAGGAACTCTTTAAAATATAGGTTTAAAAGGAAAAAAGAGAGGCATCCAGATGTATAGATGGGGAATTCCTAGTAATCTTGAAAATGTGAGAACACTATAAAAATATTCATTATAATATAATACATAATAATAATATATTAGGGAATGCAGTGTCGCAAAGCGAAAAACAAAACTTTGATTGTAATCCATGTAAGGATCCCATTGATTTGTATGGAACTTATCATAGCTAATAATAGTATAGTGGCTAACAAACTCAGTTATGAATTCTTGCTTGAGTTGTAATGAAGGGGTGGTTTGGTTGTAAGGAGAAGCCATTGTTTCCTGCTATGTGTACAAGCTTCAGGGTTATGTATTTCTTCGCTGCCCCCGCCTCCTCTTGCACTGCTGTGAAGAAGAGAGTGGAAGTTTTTGCTTCCAATTTTAAACAAACAGAACAATTGGATTTAAACTTGTCAAACTCTCTTTAAAATGCAATTAGTTAGAATGAGCCAGGATCAAACTGAGGTGTCAGATCTCGGCTTATTTTGGAACCAGAGTCTCCCAAGTTTCAAGAAAATTGATTCTGACTTCATCCTTGTGACTATATAAGGGGAGGGGGAAGGGAGGGTCTGAGACCAAGGTTCACACATGTGGTAGGAAACCCATTACATCTGCATGAGTCCTGTTGTTGCTGGCATCTGCCCCCTCAAGAGACAATGGAGTGCGCTTCCCAGGATGAAGTCAAACTGCTGCATTTGCTGCACTGAAATGACATCTCCAGGACACGAAGCCTGGGTGATGTGTATGGAGGACTCAGGGTACCCTGATAAGACCCATCTCTTGGCCTCGCTGGTGTGGTTCAAAGGAAAACAGAGCACCAGCTTGGCTGCAGGAGTTGCCGGAAGGAGGTGTACAAGGCATTGTCCAACCATCTTAGGAACTCCACTGGATTTGTGTAGAGTTTACTCCTTAGCCTTTCCTTCTCCCAAAGATATCCCGCAAGGTGGCAGAGGATTAGGACCAGAATTTTCCTTCTACTAGATGGGCTACCTTCCCATGTTGACGAACCCCATCTGCCAAATGTATATTAAATGCTTCAACAATAGTCGGAAAAACTATTTAAATGGTTATTTCTGTCACCACCAGACACAGGGTAACAGTATTACCAGCAACTAAAATATACTCTTTCATAGGTCCTGAGGGTGGGAAGTTGTGATCCGCTAGCATGTTTTAGAAATATAAATCATTTGAAGTTATTAGTCAAGTTACTAGTGTCAAGTAGTCCAGTTGGGAAGAATGGATACTGAATTCAAATTCAAATTAGACTAGACCATAGGGCACATGGAATATGAAAACTCTAGTATAGTACAGACCATGATTAAGAAAGGTTTCTAGCTGGGGGGGGGGGCGGGAAGCAGCGCATTTGAACCTGTCTTTTATGAATACTGACCAAAATCTAATTAAAACTTTCTCTGTCCGGGAAACATCCCTGTTAAAGAAACATGCTGATCTTCACGGCTGTTAAAACATTTTCATACCTAGATTATGGAAGAAACAAATTCTCTGGCCTTGTGTAGTACATGCTTCATTAATCTTAATACATAAATGAGAATCACACCAAGAATAAGCTAACGGAGCCTTCATATTTGAACAGCTCCTACTGATGAGCTTATATAAGCTTTCAGACAGCTAATCAGCAAGAAAGGTATAGCCTTATTTGCTTTCTCTCTGTAGCTCTACAGACTTTTGATCATAAATTTTAAAATATGTTGAAGTGGTGAATTCATAGAAATATTGCTGAGGAGTGAAAACCTGTGATGTTTGGCAGAAATTTATCTCTAATCTTCGGAAGCATTAGAGAGTTATTCAGATGGTACCTGCCCAGAGATTTCAAGGGAGGGTCATATCTGGCTGTAAGCCTTCCCGTCCTTTCTTAATGGTACATTCATAGCTCATATTGCATGCCACCAAGTCATTTCATCAACAGCATTATCAGTTCATTCACTCTTTATCTCAGCAGCCCTTCCCCATAAGATAATATAGAATCAATCCATTCATTCATTTTCTTCAACTCATTCATCCTCTTCCTTCTTTCGAGCAAAGAGGTTTATGTAATTTGTCTAGGAATGAGGATTTATCTAATTTTAATATGTTTAGTCATCCTTTCTGGTCTAAGAAACACACAGAGACATGATGATGTGCTGCTGTTGAGGCCATAACTTGTCCTCTTGTCATCCGATGCTCTTCCTTCTTGCGCAGAACCATAGGTGCCAAGTTCCAGATTGAAAAATCCGGGATCAGCAGCGCTGCGGCACCGGAAGTCACTTCTATGCACTTCCAGACATGCGTAGAAGCAACTTCTGATGCCGCTGTGCCCATTTCCAAAATGTCCGCAGCACTAGAAGTTGCTTCTATGCACTTTCGGACATGCGTAGAAGCGACTTCTGGTGCTGCGGACATTCTGGAAATGGGCACAGCGGCATCGGAAGTCGCTTCTATGCATGTCCAGAAGTGCGTAGAAGCAACTTCCGGTACCGGCGCAGCACCAGAAGAACATGGCCGCCGGCAGGAGCTCCGTAGTCAGGGGGAATACGGGGTATTTTGCCATTCGGGACACCTGCGGGAAACGGTAAGAAAATATGGGGGTTTCCCGGGGAAAATGGGGTACTTGGCAGCTATGTGCAGAACCTGGCTGAGATGCTCTGTCTGCTGCCACTCTTACAGTCCACAATTTGGCTGTGATCCAGAGGGGAACCCATGCAATTTTATGAAAAATCCGGTCTTACCAGAGAAGTTGAGAGAAAAATCTGGCTAAACCTTGCTCCCTACTTCTACTGGCATAGGAGCCCCCTTTGTAACTGTGCTGGGGTGTAGGTGTGCCAGAAGCCAGCCAGTAGTGACTGGTTTTGCCTTGCTGTAATGCTGGCTAGCATCCCTGCCAGTTCGGAAGAGCTTATTAAGAGGGAAGGGAATGCCAGCCTGTCAGATGACTGGAAAAATGTCTTCTCTCTGGTCCACTCATTGTCTATACATGGGTGGATCCTCCAGAGGCCAGGTTACTGTGTCCCTGGTGACTCTGCTTTTCACTGTGTTACAGTTAGAGCACTAAGAAGTACATTGCTTTGGTCACAGTCACAAGCTGATGGGTCCAGGAAGGAAACAATCCCGGGGTTTAGATACAGAACGAGCAATCCTCTTTTATTATTGGGTTACCACTCACCCCTTGTCACAGTTGATGTTGAATCCTATACCTGGTGCTTGGACACCAGGCAGGAGCTGTCGTCAAGAGATAGGTGAAATTCCCACTCTCTCACCCAAGCAAGTGGTCCTATAAGGGGCCTCGAGGCTACTAGGCATGTGCCAACCACCTCCTGGTCTAATGCCATTGCCACACATCCAGGTAGCTAGGTCATGGTTGCAGGAAAGGTGCTATCCATTTTCAAATGTTTTTCCAGCAAGCCTCTGGCAGCACAGCAGGTTGTCAGAAGCAGGACCCCTGCATGTATGTCAGGGGTGGGGAAATGGATCAAGCTGGAGCCTTCTCTCCACATGGGCCAAGTTTGAAAGGTAGACAAGACCACTGTACACAGCTGTTTTCCAAGTCCTGGTAATCAATTGTTTGTTAGGTCTTCAAAGTGCTTTGCAAAGCTCTATGCAAGCAGGAACCACCAGGTGATTGTTGTCATTATTATTATTATTTATACCCCGCCCATCTGGCTGGGTTTCCCCTGCCACTCTGGGCTGCCTTTAGGTGTTTTCTAGAGCTACTCCTGTCTGAAGGCTTAAATCTGCCATGACAGAGATTTTTCAGAACCTTCAGCAGTTCTTTATAGCGTCCTACCCCTTTCCAGGTATATTACCTTTATGTTTTTCATAACTCAAGTTGGAGAAACTTTCTGGTATAGAGAGTCCCAATGCTCCATAGTCAAATGCTTCAAAAGCAGACATACTTTTGAAACTGCAAAACCACAAGACAGCTATGCGTTTTTGTCTTGTGAACTTTTCATTGGCTGCTTTTCACTGGCTGCTGGGATGCACTGGAAAAAAACGTGTGTTTTGATATATGTACAGTTTGTCACTCACACAGAGCCATTCATTCATTTAACTTTTTTAAAAAAGATATACACACATACAATATAGACATATAAAAGATCACATAGAAATCGTTACAATAAAAACACCACAGTACCCAAAGCCATTTTTTAGTTCTCTCACAACATTGCACTTATCCCCCCACCCTGGTCTTCCCTCAACACTAGCTGAATTCCCCAAAACAGAAAACCAAGTAAAACACAAGGCTATTAAAAGGTGATTTGCTTGCGGTGGCTGCATTCTGCTACGCTGATAGCAGCTGCTTCCATACACAGGCAGAACCTGCAGTTTCATACAGTACCACATGTTCCTTTAACATAGGTATCATTGTGGCATGAAAACCTGCAGGTTGTGTTCATGGTCAAGAAGCCACACAAATTATTTGCTACTAGCAGGGATCAGCCATCACAGGCATACAGGGTAGGGTGTGGGGTTGAGTTGTGTCCTATACGAATCGTTCAAGAATCGAAAAAGAGAGAGGTGAAGTTGGGTAGGTATTTTTTCATTTGGATTTCTTCATGGCCTTGCAGCAGGATCTGGATTATTTCACAATCCATTAATAACAATGGAAATGTCACAAAAGGTATCTTACAGACTACCCCTAGTTACAGGTAGGTAGCCGTGTTGGTCTGACGTAGTGCAAACAACAACAACAAAATTTCTTCCAGGAGCACCTTAGAGACCAACTAAGTTTGTCATAGGTATGAGCTTTCGTGTGCATGCTTCTTCTTTCGTGTGCAAAGTTCTTCTTCTGAAGAACTGTGCATGCACACGAAAGCTCATACGTATGACAAACTTAGTTGGTCTCTAAGGTGCTACTGGAAGGAATTTTGTTGTTGTTGTTGTTTAGACTACCCTTAGTCATACTTAGCCAGAAAATTAGAGAGAGAAAACACATGTGGTATTGCTGAAAGCCTGTTGCCTTTGTCCATAGAGTTTTCTTGGCAGAGATACTGGAGTGGTTTGCCGGTTCCTCCTCCAGGTGGATCACGTTTGGTCAAAACTCTCCACTATGACCTGTCCGTCTTGGGTGGCCCTGCACAGCGTAGCTCATAGCTTCTCTAAGTTATTCAAGCCCCTTCACCACAACAAGGCAGTGATCCATGAAGGAGTTGAAATCCCAATTTGAACTATGATGCTGGAGGAGGCTCTTGAGCAGGCATCCCCAAACTTCGGCCCTCCGGATGTTTTGGACTACAATTCCCATCTTCCCCGACCACTGGTCCTGTTAGCTAGGGATCATGGGAGTTGTAGGCCAAAACATCTGGAGGGCCACAGTTTGGGGATGCCTGCTCTTGAGAGTCCCATGGACTGCAAGAAGATCAAACCTATCCATCCTGAAGGAAATCAGCCCTGAGTGCTCACTGGAAGGACAGATCCTGAAGCTGAGGCTCCAATACTTTGGCCACCTCATGAGAAGAGAAGACCCCCTGGAAAAGACCCTGATGTTGGGAAAGTTTGAGGGCACAAGGAGAAGGGGACGACAGAGGACAAGATAATAATAATTTATTATTTATACCCCGCCCATCTGGCTGGACAGTGTTCTCGAAGCTCTCCCGCAGCTTGGTCAAACATGAGTTTGACCAAGCTGCGGGAGGCAGTGGAAGACAGGAGTACCTGGCGTACTATGGTCCATGGGGTCACGAATAGTCGGACACAACTAAACGACTAAACAACAACAAAAACAACAATTGCTGAACGCTTCCAAAAGTTTGCAAGTGAAAAGACAAGTGCCCTGATTCAGCTCTAGTTGTGCACAGGTCTATGTGACTAAATGTGAATGAGCTAAGCTGAGAGTAATGCAGCGCAGGCCATTAGCTTCCAACTGCACAATCAATGCATGGCTCCTGAGCTTGCAAGTGAAACATGCAGCACTGGAGTTTAGAACACTTCTGAGCATGGATCACCTCATCTAGATCAGGCTGAGCAAGCAGCTATAGCCATTTATGCAGAAGTGCATAACTACTCATCAGAATACTAAATGCAGATAAAAATGTTCATGGAAGCATCTGACAAAAAACAGAATAAAGTGTAAATTTTAGAAATGGGATAATCCACCAAGCAGGAAAGGGACCAGATTATTATTACATTATTAATCATTTTGAAATTAATTCTGTGGCTAATAGGGGGTTCTGAGAATTTTATTCATTGAGCAAATAATAACAATCTGTGTTCAAAAATTACAATTATATCCTGGAATTTTTATGATTTACTCAGGAGGAGCCCTTTTGGCTGCCAAAAATTTTTTTTACTCCAGGATAAAAATGAGAATTATACTAAAAGGTATTCATGCTACATTGTTTGTGTATGCTTTCATCCAAATTTTTAATATGTTACTTAGATGTAAACCTCGGTAGCTTCAATGGAACTTTCTTCCAAATGACTTGTTGAGATCAGAATTCCTCTATGATATCGCCATAAGGGGTCCGAAGACATTCCATGCAAAACACAGTTTTTAAAAAAGGTTTCTCATTTTAGCCCAATTCAAGCTAATGTCCTGGATTTTCTAGTTTTGTTTTCCTGTTGTTTTGTTCAAACAAGACAGAAGGTTGTTCTCTTATAAATGACTCATCTCTTAGAATTTGGACACTTCTACTATAGTCAGTTTCCAGAAACCAAAATCTAGCTTTCTAAAACTGCCTGGGTTGTTATTCCCACTGGATTCCATGCACACATTCAACCATGAGCTTCAGTTCTATTGTCGTGTCTCAGTAGAATAGGGGAATAAGAAAATAAGACCGAGATATCAATCGTACTTCAGAAACAGGCCTTGTCTTATGATATCTTGCCAATCATAATAAACCGTTTCTGTGACATCCTACCCAACACAACAGTGGAGAATCTTTACTCCATATTATCAGAAAGAAAATCCCAGCAGGAACATTTGCCAACTATTGATCGATCCCGGCAATCCAAACCACACAGTGTGCCACCAATATCCTCTCTCATTTCTAGCTATCAGCTAACAAATGGCAGTCTCCTCCCAGACAGCCTCCTGTCTGTTATATGAAGCAATAGCAATGACAGAATAATTAATGCAAAATAATTCTCTAGTTGCTGAAAGGATAGCTTAATTAAAGCTATCGTCCTCAACCATTTATTTTATAAAAGCCCCACTGAAGTCATTTGGGCTACTCTAGAGACAATTGATTATGCTTTTAGACTTGTTTGAACAAATTCAGATTTCCCACAAGAAATTAGATGAAATATTGACATAGGTGATCACTCCACAATAACCATCATTTAAAAGGCCATCACACATCACCTGCATTTAATCTATTTTTGCAGCTTCCTTTACAGATAAGTTGTTCTTTGCTGCCAAATTTAAAGACACATGTGAGAACTTATGAATAAACCATACATGTTGCATTCTGGGTAATTTCCAAAAAGAAGAAGTCTCCAGTAATATGCTCTGTAAGGAAGACTCACTATAAGATTAGTTTTCTGTGCAGTGTATGTCTAACATGCTCACATAAGGCCTCAGATCTAGTGTACAATATAAGAACCCAGATTAGTTTATTAAGGGAACTTTCCAAAGGAATGGGACTCTCATGTGGTATAAATTACAAGTTAAATATTGTCTCATAAAGGGTACTAATAGACACACTTCACAGGGTATAAGTACAAACCAGAATGGAACCAACAGCTTCACCAGCCTGGTACCATCCAGATGTTTTGTACCATATCTCCCATCAGCCCTAGACTGATGGGAGTTGTAGTTGAGGCTGATAAGAACTGCCAGATAGCTGTGTAGTATCCTGTACTTCCGAAGGCTTCTCACTGTGAGAGGAAACCTTGCAATGGGTTTGCCCGAATACCTGTAAACAGCAGGAAGCAGGAAAACCTCAATAGTTGCATTTATAAATGAACTACAGAGCAGCAATGCATCAAAACAGCTTGGACTTGCTACTCAAACGCTAAGGTTCCAACTAATTCCCACTGAACTATGGAAGGAACTACGCCTAGAGAAGGGAATTCCGAATACAGAGCAGACGTGTCACAGAGGAGACAAGCCACACTCAAAACAAGCTGTCTGTTGGTCTGGGGGCACAATTTAAGAAAAAAAAATCTTGTTGGATCAGATCAAAGACCAATCTAGTCCAGCTACCTCTTCCCATTGAGGCTAACTAGTTAATTCAGAATGATAGCCCCCTCTATTGCTTAACCTGACACAGATAAGATTGCCTATCAAAGATCATAAACAACATTTTAAAGAAAAAGTAACCCTGAATGTGCACACGTGCGTGCGTGTACACACAATCCTACTTTTGGACAAAGTGGCCAACCTTTCAAAAGGGTAACTTTCAATTTAGAAAAAAAAAATACTGGAAAACAAAAAATTATGAAATATTCAGTTTAGTAAAACTTATTATTTATAGTAAAGGGTTTATTAGAGCAGTGGTCATATGTACTTTAAAATCCTGTATAATAGTAATTATATAAAGGATTCTTTTAAAAAATCAGAATTAAAAATGTAATAAAGGTAAAACTCTGGCACAACCAGAATATCTTTTAGTACGGTCAACCTCCTTTCATGCTTTTCAAATTACTTTTAGCAAAATTTCCATCAAGGCAATCTTTAAAACATTCAAAAATATAAATGAAGGACCTGGGGCTTTTTAAAAACCAGGCAGATATACCAGTACTGTGTGTTGCTTTCTCAAGGGCTTCTACTAATACATCTTATGACTTTAAAAACAACTATGTGTTATCAACTATGTGACCTGATTATATAGGAAGTCCTGCTGTGTTCAAAGTAGGGGCACAATGGACTGTAGCTTTCCATCAAATTTCTAAACAAAAAGCAAAAATAATTTTCTGAACTGAGGCTTCGGTGTTCACTGTATTGGTCTTCTGTTTGGGGACTACTTAATAAAACTAGTGCGTCAGTGAGCAAAGCACATGCATTTTTTTTTGCAATCTCATGATTTCAAAATGTTGTCCTGTGCACCTGAGTGGAAAAATCAATTATTTAAGAGTCAAGAGCTAGGAGAAGCTCTTCTGAGAGTGGATGGGGAAGTAGGAGAATCAATAATGGGGAGAAAAAAACTACACCTATGTCCCTTGCTGCCAGCTGAAAGGCTAACCAAAATGAATAACTGAAATGATTATCTAGAAAACAGTAGTTGGGAAATATTCCGTTACGTCTCAAACCATTTACATCAGGAAAATGTCACATTTGCAGACACCCTCAGTGGTTCCTGTTATATATATTTACCAAATTTGTTAGGATAATATGGCCGCAGCGAGAGTATTAATTACCATAATTCCTTGTTTGGAATATCTGTAATATTAACTAATGAAAAATATGGTTTCAATGAATCTAGGACAGCCTTGTTTAGAAATGACTTTTGGCAGTCTTCTTAGATACAAATGTATAAATGTGATTTTGCTCCTCTTTCTCATAAAATATGTACCACCTGGCAAGCAAATATCAAGAATACTTGTTCCAGAAGTTTATGTTAAAATGATTTTAGTTTAATGAAATGGAACAGCTTAAGGTGATGTCTTCTTTTCCTCCATGTGCAAAGTAGAACAAAATAAAAACAGATCAAACACTTTCTGTTTTTATGCTATACAAAAACAAGTGTCTTCTTACTATGCAGTGCATGTCTTTCCACTACACAGTGCAAATACATTGCCAAACATATTTTGAGCAACAGAAGGCTAATGCGATTACAAAGTTAAGACTAATTTGTGTCTTTTATAATCTAATTCATGCCTCTTTGAGGAGTCTTATTTGACCCCCATTCCCCTGACTGACTGATGCCAAGCGAATCGCCTGGTTTTTAATAAAAAGTATTTGGTATCCATAAGCCAAACGGATGTGGCCAGAGGGGCCTGAGCAAGGGCGTTATTTTATTTCGTAACCTTGACATGGATAAAGCTATATATTTGTAAAAAGGAAAGCCATAGTCTATTCAGCAACATTGTGTCAGCATTACTCACCATGTGGAATTAAAAACTGCACTACAGTTACCATGACAACCAGCTGTCTCCTACATACAGCATCAGTTTGGATTTGTGCAGGCCATTTCCAACAAAGATTTAAGTCAACAAATTCAGTCTTACCCTGAGGTAAAACCTGGTTTAAGAACAAACAAACAAAATTATGGAGCTGAACGTATATCGGCTCTAGATGTTTACCTTTCCTAAATCATTATTATGCCTTTACCCTTCAGCTTTCTGCAGTGACTTTGACCAGAAACTTATCGGGGAGAGTGGGCAAGGTGGGCCCGTTCAAACAAATAATGGGATAGCCAGAATTCCTGTCTCAGTATTTAGCCATTATTAAGTATAGCCTACATTCTATAGGATAACTATTCCCCACCACCACCATACACACTGAGTTTTAAAATCAGGTTTTGCTTTGGAAGCCACACAGTAAGGGAAAATACGTATGAATTATCAATATTGACAGCCATCTTTTAGGTCCCACGATTTGTAACGTATTACAGTTCCAAAGTAAGGGACTTGCTGATCCCCCCCCCTTGCTTTAACAATTCTGCAAATTAGCTTCTGAGCTGAGGAGTAAAGCTTGCATAACTAAATAAATAATTTAGGGCAAGCTGGTTAGACGAGAAAGCACTGTCCCCAATAGTCCAATATATTATACGCTAATATTTATCACCATCTAATTATGTTCTAAAGCGTGGCATGGATTTTCTTGTACAAAGACCATGTATCATTATTATCCACTAGGGGAAATGCTTACACTATTGCTTTCAAAAATCCTTCAAGGGAGAAAGGGAGAGAGGTCAGCAAAATGAATGCAAAGGGTAATACTTATATATATAAGTAACTGCTGGTATCTAAAGCTCTACAGGGCTGCTACAGGGCTGGGGAACTTGCGGACCTCCCATCCCGCTTACACTGGCCAACCACATCTGGAGGACCACAGGTACCCGGCCCATGATTTAGTTAGTACAGTGGTACCTTGGTTCTCAAACTCAATCCGTTCCGGAAGTCTGTTCCAAAACCAAAGCGTTCCAAAACCAAGGCGCGCTTTCCCATAGAAAGTAATGCAAAATGGATTAATCCGTTCCAGACTTTTAAAAACAACCCCTAAAACAGCCATTTAACATGCATTTTACCATCTAACGAGACCATTTATCCATAAAATGAAAGCAATGATACTGCAGTCACACAATCAATCAATCAGTAGCTGAACTGGGTTCCACACAGTCACAAAAATGAAACCAAAAAGAGCTGCAAAAACGCAAAATAAATAGCAAAAACAGACATACCTCAGCGTAACACTCAGAACGGTAGTGTGGCACTCAAAATGGGGCACGTTTGGCTTCTGAAAAAAGTTTGCAAAGCGGAACACAAACTCCCAGGTTTGCAGTGTTTGGGTTCTAAGTTGTTTAAGTACCAAGGCATAGAACCAAGGTACCACTGCACATGTGGCTAATTCCATAACAATGAAATCAAAGTGCAACTCATGGAGTATATCTCACATACAACAAGCCCTCCATGCGCACTGCAGCCCTTCTAACACAGCTGACATTATGAAGGAAGTTCACACTTAACCCGGAAGTATAACCGATGCATATAATCTCTGAAAATAGTGTGACACAACTATTAAGCTGTACCAACTACTAGCAACTCTCCGGCTTTAATTTGGAAAGCTCTTGTCGTACGTATTTTTGTTGATAAATGTTGTTGTTGTTTAGTCATTTAGTCGTGTCCGACTCTTCGTGACCCCATGGACCATAGCACGCCAGGCACTCCTGTCTTGCACTGCCTCCCGCAGTTTGGTCAAACTCATGTTCGTAGCTTCGAGAACACTGTCCAACCATCTCGTCCTCTGTCGTCCCCTTCTCCTAGTGCCCTCCATCTTTCCCAACATCAGGGTCTTTTCCAAGGATTCTTCTCTTCTCATGAGGTGGCCAAAGTATTGGAGCCTCAGCTTCACGATCTGTCCTTCCAGGGAGCACTCAGGGCTGATTTCCTTAAGAATGGATAGGTTTGATCTTCTAGCAGTCCATGGGACTCTCAAGAGTCTCCTCCAGCACCATAATTCAAAAGCATCAATTCTTCGACGATCAGCCTTCTTTATGGTCCAGCTCTCACTTCCATACATCACTACTGGGAAAACCATAGCTTTAACTATACGGACCTTTGTCGGCAAAGTGATGTCTCTGCTTTTTAAGATGCTGTCTAGGTTTGTCATTGCTTTTCTCCCAAGAAGCAGGCGTCTTTTAATTTCGTGACTGCTGTCACCATCTGCAGTGATCAAGGAGCCCAAGAAAGTAAAATCTCTCACTGCCTCCATTTCTTCCCCTTCTATTTGCCAGGAGGTGATGGGACCAGTGGCCATGATCTTGGTTTTTTTGATGTTGAGCTTCAGACCATATTTTGCGCTCTCCTCTTTCACCCTCATTAAAAGGTTCTTTAATTCCTCCTCGCTTTCTGCCATCAAGGTTGTGTCATCTGCATATCTGAGGTTGTTGATATTTCTTCCGGCAATCTTAATTCCGGCTTGGGATTCATCTAGTCCAGTTGATAAATGTAATGTTGTCCAAAAGTGGGTTTACTTTGATTTCAAAAGCAGATAAATTATGGGGATTTTTAAACGAAAGGTAATCAAATTTTGTTTATCACAAGTGAAATATATACGTCTGTTTTGTACCCTCTTTCCTTTCTACAGTATTATATGTTTAATATCCAAAACATAACCCTTCCATTCAAAGAAGAATCAACTCTGCACCTTTCCCGAAGTGAGCCTTGCATGGTTTACACTGTTCTTACTCAGGACTGGTGAGGCTGGACTGCCAACGGTACTGTTACCTCTGACTACATCACTACTTAAATAAATTAGTAGGTGCATCACATGCAGACATCAGAGGCTAGATGTCGGAGTCCTGATTTGAAATTAACCCAGAAAAAAATTAATTCATTTTTTATGAATCTGTACTTTTTGGATTAATTATGAATCAGGTTATGGAAGAGAGGGGGTCACACATTTTGAAACGATGTTTATCTGAAAGCATTTAGGCAAGCAAAAAAAAAAGCGAGCCTTTAAAATGGAACCTGTTCTGTGGCATTTAAAATCTGTGAAAACAAAATAAAAGAAGAGGTGACAGGCATAATTTCAATCCCAGATATCACTACAACATTTAGCAAAGGGTACAGCAGGTAAAATGCATTTCACAACTGACACCACATTGTGAAGACCTACACAGCAATGCAATAACAAGATCTGTGTTGCCCTATCCAAAAACTGCCACTCTGCCACATATGCTTGACTTGTTTGATGCTGGGAGTGAGGAACCAGGACAAGGTGATATTGTGTGTGGGGGGGGAGATATATATTTACTTTGAGTTTCTGTGATCTAACTCTGCTTCTTTAAAGGGACCCCTGACAGTTAAGTCCAGTCACAGAGGACTCTGGGGTTGCGGTGCTCATCTCGCTTCAATGGCCGAGGGAGCCAGCGTTTGTCTGTGGACAGCTTCCGAGTCATGTGGCCAGCATGACTAAGCCGCTTCTGGCAAACCAGAGCAGTGCACGGAAATGCCGTTTACCTTCCCACCACAGTGGTATCTATTTATCTACTTGCACTTTGATGTGCTTTTGAACTGCTAGGTTGGCAGGAGCTGGGACTGAGCAATGGGAGCTCAACCCGCCGTGGGGATTCGAACCGCCGACCTTCTGATCGGCAAGCCCTAGGCTCTGTGGTTTAGACCATAGCACCAGCCACATTCCAACTCTGCTTCTTTACACTACTGCAATTTCTGTCAACCTTTATTTTTAGCAAAGCTCCTCAGAGGTAATTATTTTCCATAATTAATTCTTAATAGTACAGAAATGCATATGACCTCAGTGATCCCTACTTTAACCAAAATTATCCCCGACAGACTTTGCAGAGGGGAAACGCCACAGGTACAAAGAAATGAATTGACTGTTGTCTCAATAAAACTCGACGTAATTGAGGAAGGATGTTTGTATGGATGCAAGATACTTGAGGCAAAACCTTAATTCCATTTTCTTTGTGGACACAGGTTTCCCGCCTGGGATTGGGATTTACTCCTAAGTGGGCTGAACTCAACGTAACTACAGTAGCTCAAAGTCCCAAAACATCTGGAAAAGCCATATCTCTCCCCCTGCAAGCTCTAGCAACATGCAGTGCTGTTCTCCACCGTGGCTGGCTGTACTAAGCTGGCACTCTTCCAGTTGCAGCTGGCTGACTACTTCATAAAGACAATCTAGGTCAGCTGCTGCTGCATATTCATCTTGCTTTGCTCCTACTACCATTCTCGACATATTCCATTTCATGTCTAGGATGCTCTCTGTGTAAAGGGTCACAAGATCAGTGGAAGACAAACATTACCAGGCACGAGTGCATATCAACAGATGCGAACATATGCAAAATTTTAGAGCCCACTATGCAGCCTTTTCACTGCAGTGCCAAGCCATAGTAATATAACGTATTTATTATCTTACAAATCGGATGGATAATGATGGACTGTGAAATATAGGGGTAGTCAATGCTTTGTCCTCCAGATGTTGTTGGTTTCCCAATGCCCATCAACCCTAGCCTACATGACCAATGGTGAGAGATGATAGGCAGCGTCATACAGCAACACCTGGAGAGCAGCACATTGGTTGCCCCTGGCTAAATATTACTGTGGCGTCTATTAAATGTAGGTTTGTTTATCCTGTTGGCTCCCTGAATTCACAATATAATAATGTTCCGCTTTGCCGGCAGTGGGAAAGTCAAAGCTGGAATGATAGGAGCTAAGCCATGCAGGAGGGAGTATTGCCTAATAATATCGCTGTAATGGCAAATAACAGCAACATCCAGAAAATTTCTCCTTTTCTTAGATTAATGCTGCAGCCCAAAGGTTATCCAGGAAGGGGCAAGTATATCCAAGCTTGACAACACATATAGCTCCTTATTATACATCTTGATAGGCAGGGGACTAGAATGGATCAAAGCCATGAGGCAGTTTGTCAGGAGCACTGATGTTAAGAAGATATTCCTCTATTAATGTTAAATAAGTTAATTAGGGTTATGCCTCGCTGATTGCCCTCAGCTGTTGAATGCAGCCTTTGGAATGCAAGCAGCAGGAATGGCCTGGGGCCCTTAGTCATATGCTTAGAGGGAAAGAGATTTGCTAGTTACCTGAGAAAGCCTTCTCTAGATTTGTAGTTAAGAGACAAGAAAGAGGAGGAAGCACATGTATCCCAACAAAAGTCACACTGCAATGTGCCTTGCATGCAGGTTAGTTACACCCTAATACCAACATACCAAATCGTTTCTGAAAATAAAAAGCAAATGAGAAAATGCAGTGATTTAGAATAATTATTGCCACATAAATATCTTTTTTCAAGGGAAGTTGTAGAGAATATAAACTCTGCTGTGATTATCGTTCTTCAACCCCATGGGGGTAATTCTCATTTTCTGTTCCTTTCAATAAGGATGGCAAATTAAAAAAATAGGAAAGTAGTTTCTTCCCAAGGGTAGCATGGCAAATGAAGACATGGTTAAGGCAATGAATGAGATTTCTGTAAGCAGCCCTGGCAAAAGGATGATTTGTGACTTATCTTCATTTTCCTACTGACTCTGATGCTACTAACCGAAGTACTGTATACAGAATAATATAAATTTGTGCTCTGTGCAATATCCTGTTCCTGCAAAGAATACTGTGCCTTCGATAATTTAAGGAATTTCATGGAAGAAAAATTACCTCTTCCCCACTGTAGCGCCTCCTGAAAAGTCTTTCTGGTGAGGGACACTCTGGAACAATGTGAGATGGGTATGGAGGCTGCTAGGGTGAGGGAATTGCCCCAGATCAGACTTTGATGCTAAGAAAGAAAGTTTCTGGTCTCCTGTCACCTCCTCCAGGAACCCCAAGCCCCATCTCACATTGTTCAGGAGGGCCAAACCTCCATGGAAGGTTTTAGGTACGCAGGGGCAGAAGCAGGAGGGATAGGAAACTTTCCTTCCACTGACTTCATTCAAGATTCACACCTATATGTTTATTTCTCACACAAATGTTGATATCCTATGACAGCATTTTGTGAGTGCACTCTTGCCACAAAATGAGGTAGGCACTATGTTTTGTGCCAGCTGCCATTTCCCCCTACTATGTCCCATAATGACACTATATCTGAGGTAGCCGTGCATTTTTTCAGCTACACGCGTGCTCTGCAGATAAATGGACTAGCTCCTGGTTTGCCTGAGAGAAGGATCTTGGAGTGTTAGGTGAAACCAGGGGTAGGCAACCTAAGGCCCGGGGGCCGGATGCAGCCCAATCGCCTTCTCAATCCAGCCCACGACGGTCCGGGAATCAGTGTGTTTTTACATGAGTAGAATGTGTCCTTTTATTTAAAATGCATCTCTGGGTTATTTGTAGGGCATAGGAATTCGTTCATCCCCCCCCCCCAAAAAAAAGTCCGGTGAACCGGCCCACATCTGAAAAAGGTTGGTCACCCCTGGATGAAACCTATGATACTTATAATCTGAGAGCCCAAATTCTGACACTGATCGTGACAATGATACCACTGTCAGAAGAAGAAGTGTGCATGCACACGAAAGCTCATACCAATGACAAACTTAGTTGGTCTCTAAGGTGGTGATGAAAGGAATTTTTTTATTTTGTTTCGACTGTCAGATGTGTTAGCAGACCCTCTCCTGCCTAGATGGACCACTCTGACTGCACATAATTTGCAGGACAAATTAACAAATAAAACCCCCTTCTCCACCCCACCCCCACCTTGGGCTGTATGCTCATCTAATAATTCACAAGCAACTAAAAATACATCCCCCCCCCAATTATTCCTAACATCAAGACTTTCTCCTCACTAGTAAATATAGTGCTGATTGGTTCCATCATTTTGGATCATGGCTGTTGTCACATATGGCTGGCTGTATTACAAAACTAGATTTCTATCACGGGCAGAAGTTCACCAGCAAGACATTTGTTAAAATGTGTGAGAGTTGCATTTGAGGTGAACATATTTGTTTTGCTTCCCTTAGTATCTATTGCATCAAAGACCTTAGCAATGGAAGAAGAGAAGAAAAGCCCTGGAATGCTATCACTATGTCAAACAAGTAATGCAGCAAATACAGAAATATATTAAGAAATATTGTTTTTGAGTCATTTTTATCTCTATCTGAGGGCTATAAAATCCCAACCCTTCAGCAGGATCTAAATTGGATTCCAGCTGAAGGTTTTGACTATGGCATATTCTGGTTGTGGTTTCCAATTATTTTTATTTGCTTACATCACTTGCTAGAGGACAAGAGTTAAAAACAAAAAAAACAAAAACAAAAACAAGAATGAATCAGTAAGGAAGTAGCAAGAAGAAAGCATTTAGTCCCGGGCCACTCTGGGCACATTTGTTATTAGTGACAGGTACTGTGAAACGAAGCATAAACTGAAATCAAACCCATCTTTAAAGTTACATTAAACTGAACTGACAAGAACACTACATGCAAGGGAGAAAGAGAAATGAATTGTTATATAGTGCTTTGATCTCAAAAAAATGGGACCAGCACAGTACTTAATTTTAAAAACATAGTGGAATGCAGGCTAGGAGAAAGACTGTCTGCTGGCACTTTTAATCTGAAATACATTGTATCCCAAAGGTGCCAAAATATATTCTTCTTTTTTGTCTACTGAAAGGCAGTGCTTCTTTTCTGGGGGGGGGGGGGACTCAGGGGTCCGCATACCCCTAAACATTTTGTGAATCTTTCAACTTTTGTCCATTTGCTGTATTTGTTTTCCCTGATTTGAATTATAAAATGGTGATTATCCACACCTTGGCTTTGTGCATCTTTTGAGTGCCCATCACTATCAACCACAGATTTGGATCAATATAGCAAGCAAGCAAGCAAGCAAGCAAGCAAGCAAGCAAACAAACAAACAAACAAACAAACAAACAAACAGTTATTTAATATTTACTCATGCTTTTTATTCTTTAAATACCAGCTGTGCTGCTTGGACCATGAAGGTTGTGAGAGATATAGGAGTGATAAGAAGAATCTTCAGGCACATGGGGGATGGCCTAAATTTGCTTGAAATGAAAGCAATCACCCCATGCAAAACTGGAAGCAGGTTTGTCACAGGATATAAAGCAGTATGATGTGGAGGGGTTGGGCATGATGAGCTACACATGACTACTATGGGAACTATCATGCACCCTGATATTTTGCTAATCAGCCTAAACTCCCATTTCTTGCCAGAAACCAAACCTCAAATCATTGCCGTTTCTTGGCCTGGGGTCCCTTATTCTTTCTTAGCTGAAGGGTGCAAAACATTTGCTTGTAAAGTTTATAAACTGTACTTCAGCAGAAAACATAGCAAACTGGTGTACAAGATAAAAAACATAATCATAATAGTAACATTGGTTTTAAAACATGGGTAATATGTGAAATAAAAACTAGCTGGTTAAATAAATGCCAATTCCAATAAGGTTACTGAATGTAATGCCTAACACAGGGATGGGAAACCAACATTTCTTCTAAAGTTGAACTCCATCTCCTAACAGCTCTAGTAACCATGGCCAATGGTCAAGGATTATGGGAGCTGTGGTACATACCCAGAGGGCCATCGGTTTCCTATCTCTTGTATAATGTACCCACTTAATGAGGTGCTTGCGGCATCAAATTGGTATCTGGTTGGACACTGTGAGAACAGAACTCTAGACTAGATGGATCTTTGATCTGACCAGCAGGGCTCTTATGATCTTAGGTGCCTGCTATTTCCACATTGAGTGCGAGAAAACATGTGAGTTGCAGATGAGAGGAGGGCTGGGGAGAACTCTTCAGCCAAGGTCACAAAGAGTTCTGTACATTTATGAGGCTTTCTAGTGTAAAGGGGGCATCCCCCGCCCCGTGCATTCTCTACGTACTTCAAAGCAATCACACACTTCTATATTAAACAGCAGTTCAATTTATAACAATTTAAAAGCCAGCTCAACAGTTTGGTGAAGGGAGATGCCAGCTGGAAAAGTTGCAAAATAATTATGGTGTATTGATATTTCTCTGGATTGTGGCCAGTGATGCTCTCCTCAGTACACTACTTACTTAAACTGGCTTTCTGTCCAAACATGTGAAGACATACTTCACAAATGCACCCTTCAACTGTGAGGTTGGACTAGACCTCCCTTGGGATCCCTTCCAACTGTACAATTTTATGATAGCTTCTCTCTCTCTCTCTCTCTCTCTCTCTCTCTCTCTCTCTCTCTCTGTATATATATATATATATTGTATATATATATATATATATATATAAATTCTTCCTGTGAAGCACTATCAACTCAATATTTTTGAAAAGCACCTAATCCACTTTTAATTTTTTAAATTAAAGATTTTCTGGTTTATTTGCTTTTAATCTAATTCAAGTGGCACACAGAATAACCCAAACCATTATTTAATTCCAGGAAATGTAATGTCAGTAAACCATATGAATTGTCCAAAATGCAAAAGCTGAGAGGAGTTTCAATGGCTGATTTATTTTAGGATCAAATGAATGAATGGAGGAAGTCAAGAATGCTTATTTGGTTCTGAGCAATTTAACCTCTTCTTAGATGCACACAAAAAGAATATTGGAGAGGGATTCATTTGCTATTTCGGCTCACAAAGAAGAGAGAACATTTTCAGTTATGCAGATAATCAAATGAAAGATTTTAAAGACATGACTGACTGAACCAATTATGGCAGCCCAAGCTTTGTGTTTCAGATAAGCAAATTAGCCCGTAATGAACAACTGTGTTCCTAAGAGAAGTTTTAATTATCTGCTGGGGAGAGTAGTGGGCAGTAAAATTAAATCTGCAAGATCCATTGAATTATTCCCCCATAAATTTATCTGTAGCAGAAACAGGTACATGCAGCTAGATACAGCTACATACAGACCAGGGTTGGGTGGCCTTCATCCTCCAGATCTTATCAGCCCCAAGGCTCAGCATGCCCAGCGATCAGACATGATGGGAGTTGTAGTCCAAGTACATCTGGAGGCAAACAGCTTCCTCATCCCTAATATACAAGCACGAGCAAAATTTATTTATGATTGTAGGGCAGATTCTCCTGAATAGTTCCCAACAGTGAAAATCGCAACAAAAATAGAATTTCAAGAAATAAATGCATTCATTGGTTAAATGAACAAATGTGACAGAATGTTCAAAAGTATAACCATCCAGCTCACCCATATATTCAATTTTGTCTCCTTAACATTGTTACAGATATTGGGACACAGTTCATGGGGTGTTCCTTCTGCACACTCTCAGAGTTCATTAATGGGAGTGCTCAATAACAATGCTGGGAACTTGCACTTTACTACACGGTTTTTTTGGCGCATGAGATATTCCAGCTGGAATGTTCACTGCGCAAACCAGTTACTCCCATAGCAGAAAAACAGGCAACTTCCTTCTGTAAAAAATCATCTTTCAAATCAAGCTTAAATGGTTTTAAGCCCCTTTGCATTGCATTCTTTACCAGAGAAGAATTCTGAGGATAATAGTGGGTCTTGAGCCATGGGAATATTTTAGCCAACAGAGGGTGGGGTTGGGGGTTGGGGATGCAAGAACCAAATAACCACCACCAGTGAATAGGATCAAACCCCTTTTGTGAAAACCAGCCAGTCTAAATACGAAGTCGTACTTAATATTTTAAAATAAGTCTGATATAATTAGCAAGCCGTCTCCTCAATGGCAGGTATCGTTAATTAAACTGATTATAGGTTGACTGAAGTTTTGTAGTGATTAATAAGAAAATATAATAGTCTGCCGCGGAAATGCATCCTACATGTTAGCACTCTTGAATAGCAGTCCTAGAAAAGCAGTAATTTTCTTCATTATTGCTACTACCGCTAGTACTGTTTCCATAAATAGAGCCTGTATAGATTCCGCCCCGTGGAACTATTTCAGCAGAGTTGAACATTATCCAGGTATATTCGCTGAAGTGAGGGTAATGAGCCTGAGTTGTGCAGCACTGAGTGGGACAAGGGGTGTGTGTGTGTCTTGTTACACTGACCCGTCAGTTAGTGCCAATGACTCAGGAGAGGATTACTCTGAACTAACCAACTGAGCTATCCAGTTTAGCTGTGCTAAATCTAAAAAATGCACTACAGCTCAACCAGAAGGTACTCTCTGACATTTCAGGCCTAATAAATAAGGAGTAGAGAAAAGAAACCAAATACTGATTACGCATCTCATGTTAAAGAATAAAGGCAAAACAAAACCCATCTGCTGCAAAGGTGCACTTTGAAATACCTTTTAAAACATCTACCACAGGTTATAGTCAAATTGTACAAGTTGCGGTTTTTGCCAGGCTTGAGTTTTAAATATAGATAACTCTTACATATTACACGGCAAAGAACTCCAGTCTTTCTGCCAGGTGTGAAAAAGAATGTAGGCCTTCCAATGAGCATTGTTGACATTAATTATCACTTACTTGCACAGTGGTAAAAAATATATATATAAGAAAGTGTGCAATCTTTAAACGCAAAAGGGCCACCCCCCCCCAGCATGTTTTGTTACTTCAGTATACCGGTGTGTGTGTGTGTGTGTGTGTGTGTGTGATGTTGGTGAATGTTTGCATTGTTAATGTTGCATAGTTTGCATAGTTATTTGCACAGAATGTTTTCATAGTAAATTTGTTAATTCCATATATTTCCATATATATTTCTATGCTGCCTATATAAAATAACATCCTATAAAATCCTATAAAACATAGCAATACACTTTAAAATATATTTTAAGCAGGAAAAATGAGTTAGAACAAATGGATCTTCAATTGTCATTTGAAATTTGTCACTCTTGGTGCTTCCTGTACTGCAAGAGGGAAGGCATTCCAGAGGTGGTCAGTGCTACCAGAGAAGGCCCACTTCTGAGAAATCATTAGATGACGACGATGATTATCATTATCATTTCTATACTGCTTTTCCTCTCATAGAAGCCCAGAGAATAAAGTATCATGCAACAAGTACTCATCTGGGCAAAACTGGATCAGACACATTCCACCCAGCTCACTGACCCAGGTCTCAGTGAAGCAGGCAAGCCTGGCTCTCTCAACTGCAATAAAATAATAGATGAGTGCTGTTTTGCTGTGAACTGACCAGGCTACAAGGTTCCAGTAGCTGGGCCACCAGGTATCTGCAAGGTGGATGAAGGATCTGAGAGATTTATGGTCTGTAGCCATTTAGACCCCAATCCCTTCTAATCATACCAGCCCATAAGAACAGCCTGCTGGATCAGGCCAATGACCCATCTAGTTCAGCATCCTGTTCTCACAATGGACAACAAGCAAGCAGGGTTCGAATGCTAGAACACTCCCCCTCCTGTGCTTTCCAGCAACTGTGGAAGCGTTACTGCCTCCAACTTTATCACACACCTCATGGATAGAGAAACTAATGGGTTGTACCCAATGCTATGCAAGCAGGTCTGCTTACAGAATGGGCTTCCCTGGCCCTTCTCCTAACTTCCACCCCCCCCCCGAAAAGCTTCCATGGAGGGTTAGGAACTGTAGCAGAGCTGCAGCAGCAGGAGGGAGCAGTTTGATGTTGCCTATTTTTGGAAATATCCCCCTCCCACTGAAACTCCCTATGCCACATGTTTTGGTTAACCCATGCCCCTTTTCTGCTGTATCTACCTGAACTGCCTTTCTGCAATTGGCCAATCCAGCCTAAGAGTTTATCTTCTTTTCCGAGTCAGATCTTACAATAGTCAAGATATTTCTCTCTGTTTGAGAGACCCTGACCTATTGGGAAGGCACAGGGTTCTTCCAATACATGACACCTGACCGTGAGCTAGAGCACCTGGCAAGGAGCATGGAAAGATGCCATGGAGATGTGCCCTTAACTGCTTGTTTGATTCAAAGCATGTATTCTCATCAATATGGATACGGGTGACAAGCGGCACTCTTTCCTGTTGTATAGTGTGACATTATTAAGACCATCAATTACTTAACTGACGAGAAGTCAATACTGACTAATATTTGTTAGTGTTCTAATTCAACGGAGCCAAAGTGACCTGTGCTAAATAGCTTTCTTTGGAGCCAAAATTCAACCAGAGGCGTTGGTCCTACAAGCTTGTTCCAGCATGAAAAGAGTCTGAGATAAAAATGTGAGAATCTGGCAAAACTGATATATGAACAGAAGTCCAGTGACCAGAGTTAGGCTTTTAGCAAATTTGACTTTCTTTAATATGATGGGAACGGAATGGAACAATGGAACATTATAAGTACAGTCTATCCATATTTTGGTCTGTGTTTATAAACTCAGGGAAAGTCATAGGTTCCACATTTGTTTTCGCTGATTGACTTCAGTCCTTTCCCCTGCTCCATGTTTTTAAACAACAGTATGGATTAGACCGAGATGTCACTGCTGTAACTCATACTGAAAACCAAAGGCTTTCAACCCATGCTGAAATGAGTAGCAATGAGAGATAAACAGCATAGCAGTATCTGGGGACTTCTCTTCACCACCTCTTTTTAAAGCTGTCAGGAAGAGTTTGCTGATTGTCCATATCAAGGGCTAGACTTTCTAGCCAATTTCCACCCATGTATATCTTTCATCGCCTAGTAGACTTGGCTTATTTACAGATGATTCCACAGGCCCCTGCTCAGCACTATCATTCCTCAACATCATCAGCAGTTAAAAATCTAAGTACGTCGCAGCTAAGGCTGTCGTCACAAAATACACCCTTACTTACAGGACTCTGCCCGTAATCACTTCACATTTGTGTCAGCGTGCATTGTTTTATGAAAACCATCTTCCCCACCCTTTCTGCTTGAGCATGAATCATTTATCTGGAACCAGGAGTGCTGCAACAGATCCTCTGCCCCAGAAGTGGGGGAAGGGGCGCCAACTCGCCCCCAGGATTGTGGCCACCTGCCACAACGTGGACGCCCAATATCGCACACACATGCCTGCATGTAGTGTGTGTGTGTGTGTGTGTGTGTGACATCACAGGCATGTATGTGTGATGTTGCATGTCTGTGTTGCGGTGGTGGCTCCTCTTCCTCCTCCTCTCCACAACCAGTGAGGCACCCTTTTTAGCAGGGAGAGGCTTGGTCTCAGGAGGGACTCTGCCTCTGTGTTCAGGACCCCAACCCAGAAAAGGGTGCCTTGCTCACTGGCTGCTGATTGTGGAGCTGAACTGCTTCTCTCTCAAAGGCAGCACCGCTGCTGCCTGCTGGCTTTTCTCATTGACTTTGTGGGTGTCCATCCCCAGGGGAGTCTTTAGCATATGCACCGCCAGGCACTGGCGGAGGAAGAGGAGTGAGGGGGAGAGCCCCCCGCCCCCAGCAGCATGATCCCAGTGGGGTTCTGTTGCAGCTAACCCCAACCCGCCCATGCAGGCAGCGCGCCCTGCCCCCAGAACACATGCCCCACCCTGGAATGCATGCCACACCCCTGTGGGTGCCCCGCCCCGGGACATGCGCTAGCCCCGCTTGCTCTCCGCCCCCCCGGTGCCAGAGCATGAAGCTCCGCCACTGCCAAAGGGGTGCAAAGATCCACCCAGCACCTCCAAGTCTAACAAGCGCTGCCATTGTGAATGACAAGTGCCACCACTGGCACGGAGCGTCTTTGGTAAGTGAGCACAAAGTTAAAAGTCCTTTAGTGAAACAGTTAGGTATACATTTCAGTAATACCTAGGTATAGGTTAATTTCATTTTTCTAGCATGATCAAAATTATTTATTATTTCATAACAGATAGTTAAGAGTTTAGGCAGCTTCAGCGGTGGGCTGGGGGCGCCCCCCAGAATTCGGCGCCTAGGTGCCCTGCACCCCTTGCACCCCCAGGTAAAGACAGCCTGCCCAGCCCCCACAATTATATTGCTGTGGTTGCGCAAGCACCCATGGCCCCCTGCAGTTGGCTCCTATGAGTGGAGGAACTGTCATGATTGGTCCAACTTTTGCTGGGAAACATAGCTGCCAAGTTTTCCCTTTTCTCACGAGGAAGCCTATTCGGCATAAGGGAATTTCCCTTTAAAAAAAGGGATAACTTGGCAGCTATGCTGGGAAATGGTTAACCCACAGCCGTGGAGTTACTGAACTGAACCACCACACCACTACCAATTCATCCACTAATATGCTGAGCAGATGCTAAAGTAAGTTTGTAACAAATATTTAAACATCTAAGTAAGTTGTGTTTGAGAGATTGGCTGGGATGCAGACTGAGTTTCTACTCTATTATTAGTTACAGGTAAGTAGCCGTGTTGGTCTGACGCAGTTAAAACAAAATTAAAAAATCCAAAAAAGAAGTTGCTGAATTGCAACTCATTAAAACCATGGAGAGACCTGGTCTGAATAAGGACACTGGATTCTTATCTCATTATACATGATCAAGCTTTCTTTAGCACCTCAGCCCTTGCTTTTTCCTGCAAGACCAATTGCAGTCATTAACAGTCGTTAACAGTTATCAACAGGTTTACCATTCCTATCAGCCAATCACCCATTCCCACCACCCTTCTGAGTAATACCCCTCCCCACCCTCTGATTATACATAAGGGTCTGGTGACTTCTGTTTCAGTGTATCTGAAGAAGTGTGCATGCACACGAAAGCTCATACTTATGACAAACTTAGTTGGTCTCTAAGGTGCTACTGGAAGGATTTTTTAAATTTTGTTTTACTCTATTATTATTCTCCTTTATTCTTTATTGAATTTGTATGCATTAGTATGCAACATACTAAAGCACAATGTAAAAAAGTACAAAATACATAACAATTAAAACAGTTAACAATACTAATGTATACAAACTAATAAAAAACACATTCCTCCACCAAAGCCCCTAAACTAATGCCCTGATCCACAAATACAGATACAGAATCCAAATAGACATCTAACATTTAAAAACAATTTAAAGCAATCTCACCCCACCAAAAACAACACCCACCCAAGTTAAAACCCCATTCCTCTAAGCATGACCACATCGAACCCAAAAGGCATATTGTGGCTACAGCTACAACTTAATCAGCCGCAATGGAGAAACAGGAACACAGGGCACTAATGAAACATGGTACGTGTGACTTACTTATCCTTTATTGAAAAGGTTCCAGTCCTCCCTTCCTGTTGCTAAGCAACAGCATAATGGAGAAACACTCAGGAGAGCCTTTCCATTTTCTGAGTAGTATGGTTGCCATTTTCACGTGGTTGCACCCCACAAGTAATGTCAGAGAAACCGAAAGCACCTGGGAAGTGTGCATAACCTGATTACTCCCCTCACTTCCATAATTGGACCCTGGGGAAGGGTAATCATGATACGCCGGCAATGTTTGCAAATGAAAATGGAGTGATTCAGCCAGCGTTACAAAGAAATGCGTAGCTGGATTTTTAATATGAACCTTAAAGGATGTAACGTTTGATATCGCCAAATAGGATTTCATATGAGCCAAAGAAGACCTTGCTGGATCAGGCCAAAGGTCCATTTAGTCCAGTGCTCTGTTCTCACAGTAGCTAAATGGATGCCCATTGGAAGTTTGCAAGCAAAATCTGAGCGCAACAGCATTCTTCCTACCTGCAATTTCTAGCAACTGGTATTCAAAGGCATATTGTCTCTGACAATGGAAATAAAACAAAGTTCCCTAAGGCAACTTTGCTGACTGACTGACTGACTGGCAGACAGGCAGGGTAGCTGGTGACATTTTATCAACTAGATCATGTGCAATTAAAAGCATAATGGAGCTGTTGTTACTACTTTTTTGGGGGGGGAGGCGGAATTATTGGTTTGCTTTTGTTTTATTGTGATACTTTGTGTTCTCATTTTGTATTTTTATGTTGTGATCTTCGGATGAAGGGCGGCATACAAATTTAATAAAAGAAAATACTATCGGAGCACAACTAGTTCAGATAAAAGGAGGAGTTAATTGGGGCGTTTCTGTTGATGGTATTTATGCTTCTGTCCCATTGCACTTGTTCATTCTGCAACAGAGTGTTTTAAGTAGTGATTTGAGAGATGATTTTAAATCAGAAGTGTGGGCCTCCTTAGCCACCTATGGTTTCTTTTATGTGCCTGGATGACTTGCACAGTCAATGAAGGGCAAGACCTTCACTTCAAAGGCACTGTGGAATGTAAAGTCACAACTGTACCATAGACAGCGGTTGCTATCCCTGCCTGTGATTGTAGGAAATTGTCCCCCCCCCCCCATAAAATTCATTCCCCAGGTCTAAAACTTTTTTAAAAATTGGCATTGATCATGCAAAAATGACACTGTGGTTACCAGGAATATATTTGCTTTCAAAATACCCATCTCCCCTCTGCAACCAGCAAATCAGAAGCAATTTCTGTCACACTACCCATAACCCTTAAAAGTGTGGTTCTTGGCACCTCTAATATTTTATGATTTTGTAAAAACAAAACAAAAATTGGGGCAGGAATTGGAAATCTGATCTCCCCTATGAAGGAAGTTTAAACCGGATAACAGTGCTCAGATGAAAGTACCCACAAATGCCACATTTCCTTGTCAGCTGTCTGAACAAGTAGTGAGATCTAAAAATCCATTGGTTTGAATGTCAGTTTCACAAGTGAGTTTTAAATGTTGTCAGAGAAGATTCCTTCTACCATTTAATGGTTTGGGCTGGAAATGTGCCCAAATCAATAGTGTGTAAGAGGATAGGAAACTTCCAGGCCTTCCAAGCTGTCACTGTAAATTATGCTGGGTTCTTGCTTTCTTTTGGGTTCACAGTGGAATAGGTAAACAACATGCCATTATCAATTTTGGGGCAGTGATGAAAAAAGTGGGGTTCATTTAAAAACAAAAAAAGAAACAAAAATCTTACAGTCATGATAACATCTGCATAAATACTTTCCAATAAGTGAAAAGACAAGCATTCTTCTGAATGCTGATTAGCTTCATAAAACTTGTGTGTTTCATTTTGTATTCAATGTCACTGCTGAAAGACTAGTGGAGTTAATAAAATAGGATGCATTTTATCAGAGGTTTCTTTTTTTTTAGCCCAACTCTCCTTATTCTGGCAGAAATGATATTGTCCTAAACAACAAGATGCTGCATTATTGAACTGCCCTGCATTGGCACTTGGTTGACTTTGTTTTGCTATTCTGAATGAGGTAAATGGTATACCCAATTATTTCCATAGCAGTGACTAAGCACATGGGTATCAATGCACCTTATAGATTACTTTTCTTTTCTTTGTGGAGGTTAGGGGAGACAAGAAGAGGCTGAGGAAACACTCCACAAGGGAGGGTGTTCAAAAAAGGGTGAGAGGCTGCCAGCTCTGCAGGCAAGGGGTGACACAACTGGGCTCCTGAGTGCCACAGGGGTGCCACAGAAATAATACAGTTGGTCAAGGGAGCCCTGGACTCAAAAAGATTGAAAACCTCTGTGTTAGTTTATGGATATATGCACTGTGTATATTTTGTAGTTTCTCTGCTCACTACTGCCTGTCCAGATTCAGACAGTAAATGTTGCTGACATCCTGGAGCTGTGACAATTCTATAAAAATGTTCAACCAGATTCATGGCGAGATGCATTGGTCTATCTACTATCCTTTCATTGCTGCCTTTTAAAGCAAACTGCTATGGTCAGTATAAGAACAGCTTCTTTTAGAAGCTATTGAAGGCCAATGCATTGCAAAGTAAGTGCATACAACATATGGTACATCTTTGTGTGGCCTTCAGAAATAAGCAGTAGTTGTGAGTGCGTGTTTATACATTAGTGTCTGGTGTCAGAAACTGAGATATAACAAAAAGTTAAAAAAAATTCCTTCCAGTAGCACCTTAGAGACCAACTAAGTTTGTCATAGGTATGAGCTTTCGTGTGCATGCACACTTCTTCAGATACCAACACGGCTACCTACCTGTAACTGAGATATAACAAGTACATGAAACTGTTCCTATTTTTTGCATTTGAAACGGGATTTTGCTTTATTGTAAGATAAACCTCTGAACCTCTTTCTTCTTTGCTGATATGATAAAACCTGAGACATACAAAGCACTGGAAAACGTACACTGAATTGAATGGTCCAGGAGGGGGCCATAATTTCTCAGCATTTAGCCGCACATATAATTTAGCCGCACATATAATTTCTTATTTGGAAATGTTGCTCAGCAATTAAGTTTCAGGTTTGGATTCCTTCTGAACTGCAATCAAACAGAATTGGGATCAAGCAACCTCTGGAGATATCTGGTGGTTATGTGACCTGGTACATTGCTCCTTTATTTTATTTTTATATTTGTACACTGCTTTTTAAAGAGTACTTAAGAACATAGCTGCCAAGTTTTCCCTTTTCTCGCGAGGAAGCCTATTCAGCATAAGGGAAAATCCCTTAAAAAAAGGGATAACTTGGCAGCTATGACTTAAGAAGATGCCTCTGAAAATAACAACCGTAATAAAACAATACTAAAATGAACCAAATTAAACAGTGCAATTAATGTTAATGAATCAGCAGCATATATAATAAAGCTAATCATATGAATAAAAATGTTTTCAAAGCACATTTATAGGTGATGAATGAAATATTGCTTAACATTTTGGTAGCAGAAGAAGTTGTGGCCTAGCGCAGCCCTGGGGTGTGTACAAAAATTCTCCCCCATGGCCCCCTGGAGGCATTTCAGTGGCAGGCAGCTGCTGCTGCTGCTGCTACTGAATGGGAGCCAAATGCACCTTCCATTCATAGAAACAGCCCATGATGTTTAATTACTCAAAATGCATGGTCACAACCTATAGATATTTTGCTGATATTTTGCTGGAATTTGCTGCCAAGGAGTGTGGTGGAGTCTCCTTCTTTGGAGGTCTGTAAGCGGAGGCTTGACAGCCATCTGTCAGGAATGCTTTGATGGTGTTTCCTGCTTGGCAGGGGGTTGGACTGGATGGCCCTTGTGGTCTCTTCCAACTCTATGATTCTATGATATGCTGTGTGACATGAGAAACTGGCTATTGTCTGCAACCAGTGCAAGTTTGGAAAAGGAAATTCTAGCCAAGCCATTCATATCCCAGCAGGTTAGCAATCCTTTCCCTTAACCACCTTTTCCTCCACATTACAAGGAGGGGAGGGAAACTGCAATATGATTGAACTTCCTGGATCCTGTATTCTTAAATTCATTTCCAAACCAGTAGAAATGCCAGGAAGTGCAGTCTTGGGGATAGAATTTCAATCCTGGGCACCTGAACATACATGTACATTTTATAAAAGTACACATCCAATCATGCAACAGACTTTTTCACATTTGTGACTTTAATGAGCCAGGAAGGAGATACAAATAGGCGGCAAGAGCACCTTGTGCTATATTCTAATCCTTGTCTATTGCTGGAAAAGGAAAAGAAAGGTGCCACTGTATTTTATTTTTGAAATTTTCATTGGCTCACGAGATGAATCAATTAAATGTAGATTACAAAATGGATTTTAATTGTAATGGTCTCCTATCAGGCATATTCAGTGATCACAGGATTTTTCTAATAGGGCTTTAGTCTTTCGTTAAGTTTTGTCCCACCCACAGCCTCCTAATGCAGAATATGACATAAAGTCCCATCTGACACTTTTGTCCTTAGTTTCCTGTCCCTTTGGGCTTCCTTCCAAGGACATCAGCTTAAGTGCACTGGTTAAAAGCCTTAACCATTAATCTACAGCATCTGTTATTAGATTACCACACATATATTACGATGCTATATTTTGTAATGGATCCATTAATTAATGTGGTTAGGGGGAAAAGTCAGCAATTTACTGGGCAGAGGAAGGAATAGCTAGTTGAAACATCTGCACATTACCAGGTGTATATAGTGCAAAAGTAAAACTTCATATTTCATTTGGATATTATTAGGTAAGGTAAGTATTCCTATTACCAGGAAATGAAAGTATTATTGCTTAGCATTCCTAGTAAGCATTATTATCAGGAGAGGTAGATGAAAACATGTTTGACTTAGAAACAGATGCTTTAAAAATATTATCTTTTCATGGCGATGATGAAATACCTCTTCTGCACCTGAAGACTTGTATAGACTATCAAAGAGCAAAATGAAACACGTCCTTTGGCTTTTGAATAAGCGAATGAGCTTGGTAGCACTAATCATGGAAAGATTCTTAAAAAAAACCCCACCCCTCCAAACCCAGGTTGCTGTAGTTAGCCTGAATAATCAGCAACCTTGATCCTAGCAAAGAAAAGCTACTCATCTTCACAGTCAAATACTAGCATAGCTTAAAGAGAATAAATCTCTTTTGTGGGTCCTTGCTGAAATGTCCCAAAGAAAATCTTTATGAAAAATGATAGGTTAAGGGCAAGTGTCAAAAGGAAAGATTAAAGAACCCTCGTTAGAGGTGGGTATGTGAAATAAACCAAGTAACCTTGAATCCCCTCACAGTTCAAGCTGTACAAAGTTGTTCCCCTTCTTAAAGGATTTCTGTATATTTTCAGTTACCTTGAAGTCAGTCTCAGGGAAGTACAAAAAGCTTTACAATACAGCAATACAGCATTGCAGGCTTTCTGTTACTAAAAGTTAGTGAAAGAATGTAAAAGAGGCCACCTTCCACTGGCCAGGGAAAAAGGGGCGAGTGACATCAGGAACAAGGAGGGAATAGAAATATACATCGGAAACAAGGGTGCGAAGAGACCAGCAGCATCAAGAGGCTACGGTACAGGTGGCAGGGGTGGGTTGCTGCGGCTGAGAAGGCAGCAGATCCGGCGTCCAAGGAACATGCCGCAGCTGTTGCTGCTACTGTGGCAGTAGTGTGTAATGCATTCCTTGGCTCTTCTGCCCTTGTGGCTCCTGGAGCCTCATGGGTAGGCCACGCATGGGATTGGTGAATCTTCAACAACAAAGGAAGCATGCTCCCCCCCCCCATTGAAATGTATGGAGATTTATCTGATTAATCATCTGGTCAATTAAAACTCTTATGTCAACTAAGCTGTTTAATCACGTGAGACCCCCTAATGTTCAAATGAAGACTAATTTAGATAATATATGCTGTTTTATTTCTTTCCTAGTCTTTTGCTTCTGGCAAAATTATAAATCCAGGTGTTTTTTTTAATTAAAAAATAATACATTTCCGAAATCATCCCTGTTCTTTATGTTTTCACATTGCGCAGAGTAATGCAGCACAATAACTAAGAGTTAGGCAACCTTTCTTCTGGTGTGTTTAAGCTCAACAGAAATAACTGATGCAGCAAGGTGATGGCAGAAGGCTGTGAAATACAGTGCAAAGTGCCAACTTATTTTGCTTACTATAAATACAGCTTGAAGTTTTAACGCGTCCCGCAGAACGATCCCTGGTGTCCCTTGTGCTCAAACTGACTGTTTGATAAACCAATGTATGCTCATAGCTGAAAAGGCACAAAGCAGGCAGTAAACATCACCTACAGGGTTTTTGTCTAACTCAGCAATTCCCGCAACTTGGCAACGTGTACAGAAAAAGCTGGGACCATAAAGAAGAAGTATGTTCAAAGTACAGACTTGCCGTTATGTTAATGTGCAAGAGAGGAAGGAAAAAAACACTGGAGAAGCAAGTAAACAAAAACAAAAGACAAACCCCACACAGGTAAGAAAACAAATGAGAAACAAAAATGAAGACCTTCAACCCAACCTGAGTATATGATTACTTGGAAATGTCCATTGCGGGAAGAAGTACTAAAGACAGGACAAGCTTCTTGGGTTCAAAATAGGCCACAACTTTATTGATTAGACATCGGGAGGCTTTGGCATAGCACTGGGTTTGTATCCTGAATCAACCAACCTGTTTGCTGGCTGATAATTCATTCAGGGTCAATCCTGGGTTAAGGAAGACATACATCAAATCTGAGCAATCCCTCCAGAAGCCCACTTAGCAGGGTTCAATGTCTCTTTAGCCACCGTCCTGGGCATTTGGACAGAAGCCTTCCCCCTGGACCCCTTTACTGGGGTACCCTTAATCCTTGGAGTGAGGAGGAGAGGATCTCACGAGCTCACCAGAGATTGGGTAATTCATGGACAAGACCCGGCAGCCCTTGCAGTCAGGGGCGTAGGAAGGTGGGGGCAGTCAGGGCGGACTGCCCCAGGTGCCCTCACTGAAGGGGGCGACATTTGGCGCTCCACCCACCCATGACTCCCAAGCCTACCCCAACCCATAGGGGTAAGGGGGGAAGCCGCGTCTCTTTGCCAGAGGCATTCCCCCCTTCCCCCTTCATTTTGACAGCTTGGGGGAGGCTTAGGAGTCGCAAGCAGGTGGCGTGCCGAATGTCTGCCATGGGTGGCTTGCTCTACCCCCGTGGGCGGCATGCTCCGACCCCAGCTGCAGGGTATGTGTGCCTCCCGGGCACCTGAGCAGCTAACCTGCACCTGGGAGGGCACCCTCCATACCACGCCCCCTTGGGAGCGCACCCGCCCTGGGCAGCGCAGGCATATGCTCTGCCGCTGCCTGCAGTCAGAGGAGATGCTGATATTTGGTGATATTTGCCGGCTGTACAGGAGCCAGGCGTTCCCCACCCCCTAGCCCGACTTGCTTGTGGCTGTTCCAGGCTGCAAACTGCCACTTGCCAGCAGATGCCAGCAAGCTGCCTTTCTCAGTTTCTGGCACGAGATTTGAAAAGTTCTTTCAAGGAGGGCACAGATATCTGCCACAAACTCACAGAGTTCACATTTTGTATTGTTGCCAGAAGGTCTTAATGTAACCTAAAATATAGTTATTATTACTAAGCTGCATTACTTGTATCATTACTTGTATCAAACACTACTTGTATCAAAACCTTCCAATGGAATTAAGGAAAATTTGGTTTTCATTTGAGATACAGTGTCTGTCTGGGCTTTGCCCAGGAAGCACTTTTGTGAGAGGAATATTTCATTGTCTGTGAAGTTATAGTACTTCATTCTACTCGGGGGGAATGCATACATTTCCTAGATAATGCCTTTTCTCACTGCAGTGGCTTGTGGTTGTACATTTTACTGTGATCCTAGAGCATAGCTTGTAATGTTTGTTACTGAGAGCATCATAACTCCTCTTTCCTGATCTATCACATATTTGTCAACCATGCTATGTCACTCATTTTATGAGTTCATAAAAATTGTTCAGAAGCTGTTCGCTTTCCCAGTTTTTATACAGTACATGGTTATGTGCTAAAGTGAGTAGCACTACATCTTTCCCCAGCCTCTCGGCCACGGCACATTCAGGTATACTTTACTTTCAAATAGCACCCCTCTCAACCCTATTTTCCTCTGTTCTCTCTTCCAAATGTTCCAACTGTGAGCTGGTGTGCTCAAACAGCTAAGCACCCCAATATTCAGACATCACTTGGACATGATTCTGTGGCCTACAGTTAGGACTGGAATAGGTAAACTCGACCCTCCAGATGTTTGGGACTACAACTCCCATCATCCCTAGCTAACAGGACCAGTGGTCATGGATTATGGGAGTAGAAGTCCCAAAACATCTGGAGGGCTGAGTTTGCCTATGCCTGAGTTAGGATCTTCATAAACACCTCAGTTCAGTTCAGCATTTCCTCTCTCCCACGTCCAGATTCTTTCAAATATAGCATCTAGATCAAGGGGAGTAATAGTACCACTGTATTCTGCCCAGGTCAGACCTCACCTGGAGTACTGTGTCCAGTTCTGGGCACCACAGTTCAAGAAGGATACTGACAAGCTGGAACATGTCCAGAAGAGGGCAACCAAAATGGTCAAAGGCCTGGAAACGATGCCTTATGAGGAACGGCTTAGGGAGCTGGGTATGTTTAGCTTGGAGAAGAGAGGGTTAAGGGGTGATATGATAGCCATGTACAAATATATAAAAGGATGTCATATAGAGGAGGGAGAAAGGTTTTTCTGCTGCTCCAGAGATGCAGACACGGAGCAATGGATTCAAACTACAAGAAACATTAGGAAGAACTTCCTGACAGTAAGAGCTGTTCGGCAGTGGAATTTGCTCCCAAGGAGTGTGGTGGAGTCTCCTTCTTTGGAGGTCTTTAAGCAGAGGCTTGACAGGCATATGTCAAGAATGCTTTGATGGTGTTTCCTGCTTGGCAGGGGGTTGGACTGAATGGCCCTTGTGGTCTCTTCCAACTCTATGATTCTATGATTCTATGAAATGAATGGCTCTATTTATCTCACCAGGTATCATTGCTGAGAATCAGTTTTTAGTTGTACTCAGTTTATATATATATTTCACTTTCTTTAGTCATTCTTTCGGTTTTTCAACCAGGTGATCCAAGTATTCACTGAATAGAGTCAAGGTCAAGCTTATTAGACTCACTTCAGCTCACATCAATTACACCCATCAGTGAAGGTGATGTTAACTATAATTCCAGCTAATTGGGTTTGCGCTATTGAGATGAAGTGCTTAATAAGGCTTAGCATAGGAGAATCAAGTTAACGCCGCCAGTTTCTATTGTAATAATACATTTTGCATTAAAATAGTCAAAATGGTTGCTGGATGATATGGGATGTTTCTGTACCAACTTTCAGCCCAATCCCCAATTCACACGAACTCAATTTTATTGTCAGCCTCCACTGACCTTCTGGAAGGTGAACATAGTCAGGCTGTTGCCCCTGCACTATTTGTGGTAAAAGCACAAGCTGTATTGTTCTATTCTAGGGCCAATCAGTGATGGAGAGGAGTGAGAATGAGGAGGGACAAAGCCCAGCACGCCACTTATTTCACAGCAGGAATGATGATATCTTCCCCTATGACACACTACTTGTAGTATTTCATGCATGCAAATAAGTCAGCTTTTGTCAAAGAGAAATCAGCCAAAAAATTCAGCAGAGGAAGAGGAAGGTTGCATTAGCAAGCATGGCTATGGGTTAAGTCAGCCATTCCCAAACTGCGGCCCTCCAGATGTTTTGGCCTACAACTCCCATGATCCCTAGCTAACAGGACCAGTGGTTGGGGAAGATGGGAATTGTAGTCCAAAACATCTGGAGGGCCGAAGTTTGGGAATGCCTGGGTTAAGTTATCAGTTCACTTTTGAAAATTCCTGGAGTCCCTTTATTATGACCACCTAAAACTTCACGAAATAGTGAACAAGCTTTTCGAGACCACTCTTAATCTGGCTAGATATTAAGTAAAGCAGGAGGAAGGGAGTAAGACAAAATTGGCTTGGTATTGAAGCTACCCAAGGCAATAGTTCTTTCAAGTTGCACACATATAGTTGTGGGATATATTTCTGACAGGTTTCCATGATCACCGAATACTTGTGGCAGAAAGTGTGGTTCAGTGTAGAATCTAATAAAAGCTCACAGTTACCTGCAGCTGAATGCTTTCATTCCAGGAAATATACAACACACTACGCCAAGAGTAATAGCAAAATAGTAGTAAACTTGTACATCTATCACAGCAGAAACCTATATTTGTGTAGGTTTTCCTTTGTGAAACAGATACAGTAACCAAGTGTAACATCAAATAAAGGAGATCACTTTTTGTACAAGAGATTTGAAGTCAGAAAGTCATGGCACCCAGTTCAGCTAGGCAACCTTAGAAACTACTATTTGCAAACTGTACTTATGTCATCCAAACCAGGGAAATCAGGCTTAATTCAGTTAACAAGCCAAGAAAATAAGCCAAGATCCCAGCTTCCTGTCATTACTTTGCTGCATCAAATGTTTGAGTAAACTGGGCCACTGGCTTGCTGAAAACCGCTTACTGAGTTGATGGCAGAGGCAATGCTTGAACCAGGATTTGTAGTGAAGTAATTTAGCAACTGATTTATACCAGCTCTCAACAGCTGATCATAGAGGATTTAGACAAGTTCAAGGAGGAGGATAGGGCTATTAGAATCATAGAACTGTAGAGTTGGAAGGGACCCGGAGGGTCTTCAAGTCCTGCAATGCAGGAATCTCAACTAGATCAAATATGACAGATGGCCATCCAGCCTCTGTTTAAAAACCTGTGAGGAAGGAGAGTCCACCACCTCTCGTGGGAGTTGAACACTCTTTTAAAAAATGAAGAGAGGGAGAATCCCTTGAAGGAATGGTGGAATATAAACATTATGTTATTACTACTACAACTACAACTACTAGTAGTAATAATAATAGTAATAAGACAATTGTGCTGTGACAATTGCAAAAATAATAATAATGTATGTGAAGCTTTCACACTCTCTGAAGTGCTATCTGACTTTTGTTATATGCGCTCTCTCCCTCTCTCTCCCCCTCCCCCCTGTGACTGTGTCAATTCTTCTTAGGAAATTGTCTTGATGGGGGTTGTGAGCTCAAAAAAGTCCTATACACACAAACTGTATTAATAATAATAATAATAATAATATATCACTATTATTATTATTAGTTTTCATTCAGTGTTAGTTCCTACAATTTTCTGCCACTACGTGACGAAGTCAGATACAGCTGTTCCCATTTAATGTTGACATATGTTTAATATGCATGAATAATTATACCTTTTGAGCACAAATGTAGTTCCATTATCGTATTTTGTTTAAAATACATGGGGTAGCAAGATTTCCATCAAGCATTAGATGACAAATTAACATTCAACCCATGTCACCAACAGAGTGTCATTAATTATGCCTAGACAGGCACAACAGATATAACAGGTGTTTCTGGTAAGGTCATATAGAGGGCTTTATATTCAGCTTGAATTGAAGAACTGCCTGTTTAACACGCTGCATGCATCATTTCTGGAAATGCTGTGTTATCTTGAAAATGACTAAGGTTCCAAAGCAATAAAACTTTCTTTGTTTGATAGCTGTAAGAACCATGCTAATCTATGAAAACTTGTTTAGTAAAACTCAAGAATCCTGTGACAGATTGTTCTTTTCCTCCCGCAGGCATCCCACAGCACACTTCCATTATCCTACTGCACTCTCATCAAAGAGGGACCCTGTGGGTGGATTGGGTGAAGGGCAGGATCTAATGGGTTCCTGGGAGACTGGTGTCTCTGCCCCTGCCATGCAAATGCAGCAGACAGCCTTGCTACAAAGGTGAGGCAGGAAGCTATAACTACCTGTGAGTAAGGGAAAATTATTAGTAGTATTAGTATTATTATTAAGAGGCTATATGACTGCACCTATGAACATTTAACGGGCTAGTGTGCACGAGAGAGAGAAAGACAACAAATAAAACAGTGTGAAAATCTTCAGAGGGGTAATAGGGTCATAGTTTCTTGCAGGGAAAAAATACAAAGAGCCGTGTGGCACCTTAAATATTAACACATTGGTTATGGCATTCTTAAAGACCAACCTTAAAGAATTAACCTTAAAGAATTGATGCTTTTGAATTATGGTGCTGGAGGAGACTCTTGAGAGTCCCATGGACTGCAAGAAGATCAAACCTTTCCATTCTGAAGGAAATCAGCCCTGAGTGCTCACTGGAAGGACAGACCCTGAAGCTGAGGCTCCAATACTTTGGCCACCTCATGAGAAGAGAAGACTCCCTGGAAAAGACCCTGATGTTGGGAAAGATTGAGGGCACTAGGAGAAGTAGACGACAGAGGACGAGATGGTTGGACAGTGTTCTCGAAGCTACAAACATGAGTTTGACCAAACTGCAGGAGGCAGTGCAAGACAGGAGTGCCTGGGGTCACGAAGAGTCGGACACGACTAAACGACTAAACAACAACAAAGACCAACCAAGGTGCTACAAGACATTTTTGCTGTTTTTTGAAAATATGCAGACACTAAGACTTTCTGAACCCTGGGAAGAAGAAAAAGGTCTTTCAGCTAAGAAATCCATTACTCCTCTCTTCTGCCCCTCTTTTCAGCCAACAACCAGCCATTCCATCATGATACTTAAGACCAATAAAGATTCAAGTCTTGACTATAAAGCTGCTATCTGTGAAACAAATTCAAGTGTAAGCTGAGCTTTGATCTCAGGAGCACCTCTCTGGATCTCACTATAAAACCACCTTGTTTGCACTTTCTTCTAGTGCCCACTTGTTAAGTAGATATAAATTATAATTTGGTGTGTACAATAATGATTGTCTTTTTTAAAAAAATACAGTACTTTATATTTTGCTCTTCTTTTATTGCACAGATAACCAATGTGGTGCCCTCCAGATGTTGTTGGTCTTCAGCTCCCATCAGCCCAAACAAACAATGGACAGGGATAATGGGACTTGGAGTCTCATAACACATGTAGGGCAGTGTTTCTCAACCAGTGTGCCTCCAGATGTTTTGGGACTACAACTCCCATCATTCCTGACCACTGGTCTTGCTAGCTAGGGATGATGGGAGTTGTAGTCCCAAAACATCTGGAGGCACACTGGTTGAGAAACACTGATGTAGGGCACCATGTTTGCTACTCCTGTTTTATTTCATTTGGTTTACTGAGCTGCTTTGATAACAATTTATCTACCTCCAATTAGATCAAGTCTCTGCCATTCATAGAAGAAATACCAGTAGGGATCCTGCAGAAACTCCCATTTAAGAGTTGATTTTAGGTGTTAGCTACAGGATATTAGTGAAGTACTTAGAAGACACATGCTGTCGCTGCCCATGTGCTTTACTGGTTGTGTTTTGCATGCATAATAGTTTTCTCTAGTACAGTACTTTAAATCAAAGGAAATATGTTCTACTTAAGGAGCAGCAACAGAAAATGAAATGTTTTGTCTCTGCTTTCTTGCTCAAATGATATACAGTAGGTGACTTCATATAACCATAATTAGGTGAATTATTAGGTGAATGATTCTCCATTTGTAGCTATTCTGATGTGCATTTTGCATTCCTAAAAATGCTACATATTCACCCCCTATGTAGGAGTATTAGTTCATACTATCAGTTCCTTAGAGTACTCTAGAAGGGCTCAGAGCATATGGTGGCTCCACACACCCATGTGTCACAGTGTGAACATCACTGGCTGTATGACTAATCTGAAGGTTTCGTCCACATCTTGCATTGCCAGTGAATTGCCCACTTTTATATATTGAATATTAAAGGCTAGAAAACACGACCTCTTCCTTAGGTAAACCATGCACCAACAAATCCAACTAATGTAAAATCCTGGCTGCAATACTTATAAATGATCAGGTTCATACTAATAGCTCAATTAGCCCATTGATAGCTCAATTATCCCATTTGAAGAAAAACAATCACCCTGTAGTTTTGCCCTAAAAATCTCAAAAAATGCATAGATTTCAGAAAGATCAGTTCAGAGATATCTGCTTATCTGCATTGATTTCTTCATTACACATATACCCCTGCTCTTCTATGAAGAGATCAAATGGGTCTCTATTCCATACAGGTCCTATCTTACAGGGCAAGATTACTGCTTACCTTCAGCAGTAAAACATACACAACAGTGTGCTGCTTACAGTCACTGAGCTGCCCAACAAATGGTCCTGTCAGGAAGGGCTGCAGCTCACTAGCATAGTGAAAGGTTCCAAATTCAACCCTTGGCATCTCCAAAAAGAGCTGGAAAAACCTTGTATTGGAAAGTCTAGATCGCCACTGCTGAGACAATGCTGAGCTAATGGCACGACTCAGTGGAATGTGTGTCTTTTGTGTTCCAGATCTTTTGGTTTTGATGGCACCGCCTGCTTAGTAGAGCACAGATTGTTTCCAACAACACATTGGAATGACATAGCCAGATCCAATAAAGATCCAGGCCCAGAAACTGCTGGGTGTACATTGGCTTCAGTGATCAAGGTAATAATCTGTATGCGAGGGGATAGAGACTTTGTGCTGGCCATCAGACAATGGCTTTTCCCACCTGCCCCACATTCCAGTCTTAGGAGCACCCAGAAGGGAGCTGCTGCCACAGGCATTATGTGTATTTTAATGAACTTAATAGAGTGGAAGCTTATAAGTCACAGGGGTGGGGAGAGTCTGTGTATGAATTCAAAACTGGTTAGCTTATTTTTTGGTTGCTATTTGTTAATGTTGCTAATATTGTTTTATAGATTATGAATGTTGTGAATCCTAACTTTTGTTAATCATGTTGATAATCATGTTGATAATCAAGGTGTTTAGTTTGTTTTTTAATTGTTTTGTTAATTGTGTTTTATAGATTGTCATTGATTTACTGATAATTTTTAATTGCTTTACTGATTATTTGGTAATTATTCTATATGATTTTTGTGATTTACGGTATGTTGGTGATGTTCTGTTAGGTTGTTGTTATTGATTGTAAGCTGCTTTGCGATTTATTTTAATAAAAAGCAGCACAGAAATATAATAAATCAAAATCAAACCAATATGACAGAATATGTGAAAAATTGATTACCAAAATTAAGTATGCTTACTTTTGTTAATGAGTGATACCTCTTGAGGAGGAAAAAGAAGTTCAGGGGTGGAAGAAGATGAAACTGTTTTGCCATGGTAGGATTAATTTTTGGAGAGCAAATTAAGAATGTGGGGGAGAAGTCTGTGTCTTATCTTTGTGGCAAAACTTTTATCCCCAATAATGTCACTGGGAGTGATTTGACATCATGACATAATTCCTAGGGGCATCCTGTCCCAGAAACACAGCAAAGCTATTGAGAGCAGCCAAGTTGCCATATGAAGGAGCAGTACGGCTTTCTTTTCTTTTTTACAGAACAAATGAAACCCTCACCCATGTAGTATTAAAGGGCAAAACTACTTCCTTGCCACCTCTCCTCCAAATCATGGAATTTGTCCACCTCCTGAAAGCTGCTAACTATCCACCCTTGCCACTTTTACAGAGGGAAAGTAGTCCTTCAAAAGTTGGGAAGTTCAGTTTTAAAGGAAACGAGCACTTAATGGAGTTTCTCATAGGAATACCACCATGACTGTAGCTGCAGCGATATACAGAACTTACTGTCATAATATCATACTAGTTTTATTGGTGTGACATCACATTGCATGAATTTAATGTTCCAATGTAGACAAGGAAGGGGATGTAGCTTGCAGGTAGAATATCTGATTTGCATGGAGAAGGTTCAAGTCTCAGCATCTTTCTTCAGTTAGGGCTGGGAAAGAGATTCCTGCCTGAAACCTTGGAGAGATTCCGGCCTGAAATCCTACAATTAGGATTCTTAACCAAAGGTTAAGGATAACTATTACATTGCCAAAACTGCAATCAGCACTGCCTGAAAAAATGTTTAATGCTTACTTTGGAAATTTCCTGAAGGATAACTCTTCTGATCTTTTAAATAATTGAGTTTATAATGATTTTCCTTTGGTGTTACTATAACACGTTTCAAGTCAATTGATTGATTAAGTTTTGTATTTTACTCCAGCATCTTTGATTTACACAGGCTAGTGGATTTCAAACAAAGGCATTACTCATTTTCCATATTTCTCAAAAAGAGTTAATTGCACGAAACCTTACCTATTGCACTTGTCACTTGGGCTCAAAATGTCACCTTTTGTTTGACACCGCAAAATAGGATACTATTTAAAACTGATGCTTCGGTGACAACCAAATTGATTTGTTTCTACCAACCAAATTATAGCTTCAATTTAAAAAAATAATCTGCTAGGCTAACATTAATATATGTATTAATACAGGACACTGCTATCTGTACAAATGCTTCTGTCTTGTTTTCAGTTTTACACAATCCTCCCGCAACTTACTCTTACTGGTCCCAAATATTTTATTGGAACTACTCTCAAAGAACCAGACGGTCTTTCTATTATAATTATTTAAGAACAACAATAATGGTAGCAATAGGGTTTACTTCTCCTAGCCCACTCCAAAATGAGTCCAAGGAGCTTTATTAAAATAAAATGCAATGAACACAGACATTGGACAGACTTGCTCAGGGACTAATGCATGTAATGCGAGTTCCAAGGATCAAGACTTCCTGCAGTTTATGCTCTGTTCTGTGGGTCTATTAGGACATAACATTACTACACCCACACAGTGTTATCAGGCTCTTGAGGAATGCTTGATGGATAACGGTAATTTGTAATACAGGAATGCGTGAGGAATATGGTGTTTATAAACTCCAATGCAAACTGACCTGATGGACATCTCATAGTTTAATGTGCAGACTGGAACTTGGTTATCTACTAGCATTCACATTTCTTATGAAGTCCTTGGTTCAGAAAATGCGTAAAATCCTATTTTGAAATCAAATACATATTGAAATGAAAAACTTGTAAATGTTTTTTTTATTTAAAAAATCAGATAAATATGAAAACAGTATAGAAAAGACTAGTGGGTAAACATAGGGAAAGCATTGACAGATCCTCTCACCTTGCAAAAGGGCAACTTCTCACTGCCAAATTAAAATTATTGCTCCCATTGGCCATTTTCAGGATTGCCCAGCAACTGCAGAAAATGAATGCTTGAGACTATGGTTTTCATCAACACCATTGGCAATGGAAGCAAAGTTTGTTGAAGAACTTTCCTAATGAAGCTGAAGGGTGTTGTCGGTACAAAGGAAATCTGGAATATTATATGGGGGTGGGGTGGGGGGTAGATGTTTGCAAAACATGACTACGGTATGTGCCCACACCATGAAATTCAATACAGCAACACAGAAGGTTATGCACTTTTGTGGTAATGAAATTGTACTTGTAAGAAAGGCAAACGATAAGTAAATTCACATGGGTTCTATATTAGTTAATTACATTACTAGTAAATCAGAATGTCTGAGAGATGTCTTGCTTCAAATGTTTCAGATGCTCCTAATGTATTTTACATCATTCCTCCAGTTCACCTCTAGAAGACAGTGGTGAGGTTGAGCTGGTGTTTGACCTCCATGAGGAGATTTTAGAGCTTTATAGAATTATGTACTGTGTGGAGAAAGATACTTTTTTGCATTCTCATAATATAGAGCTCTGACATTTCCATCAATGAAATTGTGAAATGTATTGAAGGTGTGAATCATTGTTTTACCCATGACATTTACCAATGCCATGGTGGCGCTTATGTGCCGCATATTACCTGGTAAGCACTGGCAGTTGCTGCACATTGAGAATGGTAGGGTGGAAGCCAGAAAGGCAAACAGGGAGCCAGTGGCTGAGGGGGCCTGAGAGACTGCCCTGTATGAAGATCTTACCAAAGGAAGGCTATACAAGCAGGTATTTAAAGTTGGGTAAACTGTCCATTAAGGCATTGGGCAACCAAAAATGCTTTGGGGTACAGAGGTAGATTTTACCCAGTTTTGGTTGGGGTGGAAATTTAGAGAACTTCAGAAACTGTCAACCAGCACATTTAAAGCACCAATTATAAGTTTCTCTATTATCTTGTGTACTTGTGTTAAGTTAATCCACTCTCTAGTATTGGGTGTTCATCTTATATCTAAGCCTACTATAGGAAAACGGAAATTTTCAAGGAATTGTTGGCAGCACAAAATTAAAGAAGCAAGGATACCTTAATACCTTAATCTGTGTTTTTATACAAGTGAGGCAGACAGGCCACATAAATATATGCAACTTTAAAGCTATTGATTGCACAACAATGTAAGTGTGTGTGTGTGTGTGTAGTATAAAATCAGAGAATTTTCAAACAGCATTACTGTATTAGTTTACTTGGTAATATTTCAATGTTATACCATTACCTATTTCATAGTAACATAACTTAAGCAAAAGGAAAGGGAAGCTTGTCAGCACTCATCTGAATATATATATATATATATATAACAAAGTTATTTCTAGCATCACTTGGAATAATGTTACTATAATTTAATGTATAATCTTACTGAAGCTGTGTTTTCAGAGAGGGGAAATGATTTGGTGCCTATCTAGAAACCGAATTTAAATTATGGAATTAATTCAGGCCTTGAAGCTGAAGTTAGTATGCTCTCATGTATAGTTGAGGCACATATTAAAACACAGTGCTCAAATATAACCACATGGGCAGCAATTCGTTGAATATCTACTGTTGACCACACAGGATTACAGCAATATTGCTGGCATCCATCTGTCTCAAGAGACAATAGTGTGCCTCCACGGGTGAAGTCAAACCGCTGTACCGAAGGGACCATTCTGGGGCGCAAGCCTTGGCAATGTGATGGAGGATGACAGGATCCCCTCTTGGCCTTGCTGGAAAGGAAAGCAGAGCAATACCCTTGGCACCAGCTTGGCTGCAGGAGTTGCCGGAAGGAGCTATACAAGGCACCATCTAAATGTCTTAGGGACTCCACTCCAGATTAGTGTAGGGTTTACTCCTTAGCAAATTCCTGGGTTCTGATAACAAGTGTTAGCAGCTTCCTTAACCTTTTGACACAACATTAGATTCCAACGGAGATATGTGTGTCCCTGCTTTCACCTTGTGAAGGATTTGCAACATTCTATTACTTGTTCGCACTTGGTAAACAAAAAACAAAAAACTAAAGCCTGTTGAGAATTGGCTTTCACATGGAGATAAGTAACAGCCTTTTCACACCTTTAGTACAAAATCAATAAGGAATCATATACAACCAAAGTAAGTAAACATATTTTTTTCACTTTCTCTATCTGTGTTGTTGTTGTTGAACAAAAGGGGTGTGTGTGTTGGATAATCATTATAGTGATATTTACTAACACTTTCAGTAAATTCAGTATGTGCAGATAATTTTTGCTAAAAACAAAACAAATATAAAACAAATCACACTAATAATTTCCCCCTTTACAACTCCAGATTTCCATAACTCCATTGTGTTCACTTCTGGGAGTAAAATATATTTCTTTCAAACAAGACAAACAATAGTAAAAGGAATTGTCAAGGGCCTTGTAGACTATCAGCCTTGAGAATATTGGAGTTCAGCTTTCAGAAGAGAAACAAAACTCTGTTTTAGAGTATGTGGGAAATGGGTTTTCCTAGAATTTGTTAGGCACAAGAATGGTATAATTTTTGTTTTTCTGCTTTGTCCAATAACTTGTCAGCAAGGTGCATTGGTTATGCTTCACATTTTGACATAGTAGCAATGTTGCTAAAATCAATACAAAATGTAATGCCCTTGTCAGGTTTTGACATAAGAAGAATGAAGCGGAGTCTCTACCTGAAAATTTGCTGCCTGGATGCGAATATTCTTTATACATTGTAATTTCCATGCAAAACACCAGTTATTTAAAAACAAAAGTATGACCTTGTATGTATCTGCAACACAGCACCTTAATAGTAGAAGCGTAATTAGTGCCAAATAAAAGACAGAAATGCAGCTTTAAACGCTTTTCTGTCAGTCCTCCCCACACACACATTTGATTGATGGAACTGCAGGAAGGTGGATTTAAATATTGTTTCAACCTTCCTGGCTTTTTTCGCCATCTGTGAACAGATATGATATATTTGAAAGGCATTTTTAGTCACCCCCTATTCCCTGCTGCACCGTGGAGCACACAACTGGAAATGGCATATCATTCACTCATCCATTTGAATCATTCAGCACCGCTTTATGGTGTAGAAATGTATCTTTGGTCACTGTTACCCGATTGCTCCTCCTTTTCCTTGAGCACAAAGGACCATTTCCTACTCTTGTCTCCCTCTGTGGTCTCCAGAGGAACTGGCTGCTAGCCCTAGGGCACTATGGGCAAGAGCGGCTGGCACAGTGGGATGAGGGCAATGGACCCCTCCTCCTGACAGCTGTGTTGTGGTCACGTACCAGAACACTGCTGGGGCAATAGCGACGTTTGGGCTCCACAGGCACACCAGCACGCCAACTCCAGTGTCCCTCCATAGCCCTGCCATGCTGCAGTGCAGGAGAGCAGCTATGCACCCGTGCTCCACTACACAAGCCAATCCAGAGTCTGGGTGAGCATCCAGGGTTGGCAAGTGGGGCAGTGGCTTTCCACTGCCAGGAGTATGACATATAATGGAAAGCGGAAGCATAACCTGAGAATTGTGGCGGTAATGTGCATTAACCGAAGGAGGGAAACATTCCAGAAGCACATGTGATTTTGGCCTAGGACCTATGCCAAGTGAAGAAATGCCACAATCTGACTACAGGTAGGTAGTCGTGTTGGTCTGCCGTAGCTGAAACAAAATAAAAAAAATTCCTTCCAGTAGCACCTTAGAGACCAACTAAGTTTGTCATTGGTATGAGCTTTCGTGTACATGCACACTTCTTCAGATAACAGTCATCAACAGGTTTACCATTCCTATCAGCCAATCACCCATTCCCACCACCCTTCTGAGTAATACCCCTCCCCACCCTCTGACTATACATAAGGGTCTGGTGACTTCTGTTTCAGTGTATCTGAAGAAGTGTGCGTGCACACGAAAGCTCATACCAATGACAAACTTAGTTGGTCTCTAAGACGCTACTGGAAGGAATTTTTTTATTTCATAATCTGACTATTATCCAGGCCTCATTTAATTCCAAATAAGTAAAATAGGTTTATTTTAATTGCACAATCTGGCTTAGTGATGTTATTCTGCAATTTGCAGCAGCATGTATGCGCACGTGTGTCTGATTCGCCCAGGTCCCTTCACCTTAAAACTCACTGCAACCGGGACTCACTGGGCAAGCCTCCAAAGGTTCCTGGTTGAGGAATATGGTTGGGGAAAGAAGCAGCATCTACAGCTGGAATGAACTGAGAGAAGGAAACAGATGAACGAAAAAGAAAAGCGAGACGAAAGAGCTTAGAAGAGAAGGGGGTGCAGGAAGTGGCAGGACAGAGGGAAAGAAAGAAGAAGGGTGGGAGAAAGATGTGAAATGGTAGACAGAGCCGGGCAAGAGGAAGATGAACAATGCATGGGAGGAAGGCAGAGAAAGAAAGAAATTTGGGGCAGTGGGGCACTAAATTAATTGATTGTCCCACATAACAGTTGTCTTTGGAGGTAGGCTGCTTGGCCTCCTCTTTACTTTACCTCTTAAAATGGCAGCATATGGTGGCCACTGAAGCGTATTCCAGGCAGCTGCTACCCCAAATGTATGACCTGCACACACTGAGATCAGCCACTGTGTGTTTTTTTCTAGTTCTGGTTCATCAAACTTTTGGTCCGAGGGGTTGTAATCTATTTATAGTAAAGGAACACAATTCATTGCTATCTTGTCTATCCATAATTCATAGCCTGCAGTCTGCTTTAGATTTAGAGCAAGTGGTGTTCTTGCTGCACAGGGAGGTCTTTTTATAAAAAAAACCATTACAGGGATTAATGGTAGCAAACATCTAAGAATACTTTCTTTGATAGCAGGTTCGATTAATTAAAGACTGGCGATGATATAGATTTTTGCAGTTACACACAGACTCAGGGGTCTATATTTATCAACAACCAGAGCACCTTCATTTCTAGCATTAAGAAAGGAAGTACCATAAACACAGCATTAAATATAAAAAAACCTAGCAAGTGCTCATTTTAAATTAATAGCATAAAAAAGGGCAATATGGGCAAAGTACTTTATATTTCATTTCTAATTCTACTCTTGTTAATTTTCTAGACAATGCACATCTCCAGCTCCAATACTGCAGTTTAGAGTTTTCAATCTCAATTTATTCAAAGTGCAGAAAGTGCATTTTGCTGACACAATACATTTTAAGCCCCTTTCCCCATATCATACCTCCTCCTTCTAAAGATATGAGGCTTTTAGGGGATGCTTAGAAATGTACATGCATAGAATCTGCTTAACCCTAGAATGTGCGACTCAAGTAATGGAATATTCCCCCCTTACATTAGGGATGGGGACAGCGCTGGATTTACGTATAAGCTATAGTTTAGGGCCCCACTCTCTTGGGGCCCCCCAAAAAAATTTAAAGGAAAAAAACACTGGATGTACATTTCCAAAATATAAGATAAACAAACAAAATAAAACCTACATGCAGCAACAGTGTTTTGTGTTGTGTAGGTCCATAAATGACCATATAGCACATATTCAACACAAAAAACAGTGACAATTTGTTGTTGACAAAGGACAGCTGGACATATAAAGAGCCCCATTACCTTCAGTAGCTTAGGGCCTCATCCAACCTAAATCTGGCCCTGGATGGGGAATGTGTGGCCCTCCAGATGTTGTTGAACTGACTCCCTTCCTCTGGGACCATTGGCCATGCCGACTGGGGCTGATGAATGCTGAAGACTAACAACATTTGTAAGGCCACATGCCCCTCACCCCTGCCTTATACAGATAGAGCTCGGGGAATTATTCTTGCATTAAGATGACAAATGCTTCAAGGGGCAATCACAACCAGTGTTACCCTTTCCACTACAGAAGGCAAAATGCCCACATCAGCTTTAGCCAACGTGATGCCCTCCTGGTGTCTTGGACTATAATTTCTACCAGCCCCAATCAACACTGCTGCTGTAATGCAAAACATTGGGGGTGGCAGGGAGTGGGGAGCTTGGCAAAGGTTCATCTAGATTGCGTCTCTTCCCCCACCAATTAGCCACCTTCTCTTCTTCCCCACCATCAGACACCAAGATCTAGTTCCCATTAGCGCTGTACCATTTAACACTGCAGGCGAGGATGCGGGAGAGGGACTTCTCAGTGGCTGCCCCTAGACTTCGGAATTCCCTCCCTAGAGAAGCTAGACTGGCTCCCTCTTTGCTGTCCTTCTGCTGGGAGGTGAAGACTTTCTCATTCCAACAAGCTGCTGGGAATTGACGGCTTCTAGTTAAAGGGCTGGTGCCGTGCTGTTTTTATTATAAGGATTGCCGTGCTGTTTTTATTATAATGATTAGTATGTTTTAAACAGATTTTACATTTGGATATGGCTTAAATTCTATTACTATTCAACTGATTTCTTTAAACAAATTTGTATTGGTTTTTAAATACAAATAAAATAACCATTAAACACTTACCCAGCAGTACAGCTAATGGTATTTGTTTTATCCATTGTCTCTAGACATACTAATGATTCGTTTTTTCTGTTATTTACCAATTATTGTTTTTATCTGTAAACCGCCTTGTGTCCCATCAGGGGAAAAGGTGGAGTATAAATAAACTACTACTACTACTACTACTACTAATAATAATAATAATAATAATAGCTCCTCCATACAAAAACAACAACCAACCAACCCTTCACATAGGAAACTAGATTCAGGGGGAACCCTAGTTTTTGGTTTTACCTGCAGTAGTTGTTATAGGGTACCACTATTTTACATTTTCAGCATGCAGCAAAATAAAGAGATGCCCCCCCTCCATTAGAAAGGAGCTGTTTCTCAATGTGTGGCACAGATATCAAGTTGCGTGTGTGTAAGAGAGATTTGGTCTCCAGTCAATGGCCCAATCATTTCTTTCCATCTGCTCATCAGCATACAAAGGAGCTAAATGGGACCTAAAATTTGGTTGTGAACCTGCATATTCATTTTGCAACTTAAATCCTTGCCTTGGGAAAACTTTCAATCAGAGAGAGTTATCTGAAGGCTCTTGCATTACTATTGATCCTGTTTGTGCAATATTACAATAGATACCATTAATTTTACTCGAAATGCATGTTCTAAAAGCTAATCTACTGCATTATTAACTGTTACAATGTCAGCATGTTTATTATCAAATTTTTCTTAATTAGAATATGGGCTATTATTTACCATCACATTGCACATGAAGGAGTTTTGCAATTTAGCTTTCTTGCCTCATGATAAATAAATCACCTGGATAATGCATTTGGGGAAATCTTGCAAGCAGCTTTTATATTAGCGCAAATGATACAAGTCTTAACACAATATTTTGAATTATGAAGAGACAGCAAAATCAATAGATTAAGAATATTGTAACAAGTTATATGAAATCAATGTGGTGTTGTATATGAAAAGTACACTCTGCTACTTTTAAAGAGGTAAATCAGGGTGATGTACATGAAAGCTGGGATTTCACAATCTTCAATTAAATTGTCAGATTCACTGGGTTGCATCTAATTAAGCCCTACGCAGAGTAGACCCATTGCTATGAATAGACCTAAGTTAGACATGTCCATAATCTTCAATGAGTGGAACAAGCACAGGATGCAAACCCTTAGATGGGTCGTTCCACATCAAATGATGCAACTTCTTTACCTCTTGTCATCCAATTTTGTTTGATATGTATTTTGTTGTACTTCATGAAATGAAGTACTAACAAGAGTTCTTTTAAAGAATTAATTCTATCATGTGATAGCAAGCTATCACTCAACTTTGGAACACATTTTTAAAAGAAAAGCCTGACTAGTTTCTCAGACACCTTTTAATTGAATACCTTTCTAAAGAAATGTCCAAAGCATCTGATATTATAGTTGAAGTCTTGTTTAGTCTGTTATATTTTATTCCAAGAAGACCCATTTATCCTAAATAGAACCCAATAAGGCAGACATGTATGTATACTGTGTGTGTGACCCCATTGAGATTACAAGAAGAAATGTTTCAGGTAGCTCTTAGAAATATTAAATATTAAATAATGAATAATGAATACATTTCAAAAAGTTTTTTTTTTAAAAAATTCTTTTAAAAACTAAAATCACTTTTTAAAATTTAAAATTTTGTAACTTGAAGTTAAAATTTAGAGAAAGTCCATCATGTGACATATCATATTAAAGGCCATGAAGTTCTGAAGAGACTGGTGTTTTTAGTTTTGATGTATCTGGATACTGAGTTTCAAAATGTGTTTTATTGGTTGCTTATATTATGTTATGAACCGTCCTGAGGCCTTCACAGCGTGGAAGGATGTAAACTCTAAAATGAATAAATAAATATGAAATCCTATTCCTAATTACTTGGGAATAAGCCCCATTGAATAAAGTAGGGCTTTGTTTTTGAGTAAATATGTATATCATTGCACTGTACATTAAGTAGGAAGACTGTCATTCTTTTTCATGGACAAGCATGATTTGATAGTTACTAGAGGTCATGCTATTTTGCATTAAGTAGCCGGATGAGAATGGAAAGCAGAACTGAATACTCTCAACTACCTCTTTGTACCAAGCAGCAGCCTTTTTAGAAGGCTGGGCTATGGTCTAACCCAGTGCTACCCAACTGGTGGTCTGTGGATCCAAGGAGGTCTGCGTAATCCACCCAGGGGGTCCATGGCATAATTCACGTAAGAAAAACTACAATAGAGGTATCCACAGTTATCAATATAACTGCTGATACAGTGAGGGGAAAAAGTTTTCCTGGGGGTTATTCTGTCTCTCACATCTACAATAAATCTACCATTAAAATTATGGACTGGTCATTTCTTCGTCAGAGGGCAAACGGGCAAATTTAGCAGAGGATCGAATACTTTCCCCCCTCACTGTATATACAAAAGAGATATCAAAATTTCCAAAAGTAGGGGCTCCAAGGGTTGTGTTTTGAAAAACAGGGGGTCTGCAGCAGTTAGCCAATGGGGAACCACTGGTCTAACCTCAAGCAAAGAGAGATATCAATGGAATTATTTGAAGGATGGTGTGGTTATAGTAATTACTCCAAGGAACTGTGCATGCCAAAACAGAGTAATGCACTTTGCATCAAGTGAATCCCCTGACACATGCGCAATAAGTTCTGCTGCGGGGCTGAATATACTACCAATGAAAAAAGCAAAAATTGATGAAAAGAGCTTTGCTTATTTAGAATGCAAAGCAATTTTGCAGTGCATTACATCATTTCAGTGAAGTGACTTCTTTAAGCAGATCATTGCCTATCCTGTGTGTGTGAATTTATAAATAAGATAGTTGCACACTACAGTGCAGAATACAAATATGACACAGTGGACACAATTTCTCTTGTATTTTCATAGGCTTATTACTTGACTGCAAAAAATGCACTCTGCAGTGAAATCTGAACACTAGTTCATCACTTTTAAAAATGTATTTAATTTTAAGAAGTGTGTTGGCTCCCATCTGTTGACATCTCACTGACACTTCATTGTTCAACATGCCTCATTTCATTAGTGTGGAAAAATACTATTGCAGTTATCATTCATGAGTTACGAAGGTTTGTTAAATACAACGTGTTGCAAAAAGCCCTTTATTCTAGTTCATATTTTCTGGCTTTTTCTTTGATAGTACAGCAGCTTGTATTGTTGTTGTTTAGTCATTTAGTCGTGTCCGACTCTTCATGACCCATAGACCAGAGCACCCCATAGACCAGAAGACAGGCACTCCTGTCTTCCACTGCCTCCCGCACTGTTGGCGGCTTCGAGAACACTGTCCAACCATCTCATCCTCTGTCGTCCCCTTCTCCTTGTGTCCTCCATCTTTCCCAACATCAGGGTCTTTTCCAGGGAGTCTTCTCTTCTCATGAGGTGGCCAAAGTATTGGGGCCTCAGCTTCAGGACCTGTCCTTCCAGTGAGCACTCGGACTGATTTCCTTCAGAAATGGATAGGTTTGATCTTCTTGCAGTCCATGGGACTCTCAAGAGTCTTCTCCAGCACCATAATTCAAAAGCATCAATTTTTCGGCGATCAGCATTCTTTATGGTCCAGCTCTCACTTCCATACATCACTACTATTGTATAAAGGTAAAGCCTGACCATTAGGTCCAGTCGTGACCGACTCTGGGGTTGCGACACTCATCTCACATTACTGGCCGAGGGAGCTGGCGTACAGCTTCCAGGTCATGTGGCCAGCATGACAAAGCCGCTTCTGGTGAACCAGAGCAGCACACGGAAACACCTTTTACCTTCCTGATTGGAGCGGTACCTATTTATCTACTTGCACTTTGACGTGCTTTCGAACTGCTAGGTTGGCAGGAGCTGGGACCGAACAATGGGAGCTCACCCAGTCGCAGGGATTCGAACCACCGACCTTCTGATCAGCAAGCCGTAGGCTCTGTGGTTTAACCCACAGCGCCACCTGTGTCCCACTTGTATATCCACTAACAAATGTAAAGTAGGTGGAGAACGCCACCATTCTTGCTTAAATGCAAACTGTGCAGAGGCTGTAAAGCCATAGGTGACCATAACTAGGCACCAGAGAAAGAGATCACTATGGACATAAGTGGGGACTTGTTTTTCTGGATGACCAGTACCCTTAGACCTTGTAAATATGATATATTTTGCAGCATTATAGCAGTGCAGCACCTATGTGATTGACAGACATACTGTTGCATCCTCAGCATTAATAAGAATTTTGTCACTGATGCAAAGGCAGAGTTGGCTTTGATACCTCTCTATTGTTTTCTATAATGTCATACAGTCACCCACGATAAGGTCTTACTCCAATATATAAAGCAAACATCTAAGCGGAGAGAGACAAATACAATGAAACGAGGCAAGGTGCCTGTGTCTCCACAAAATCTCTGTCTGTTATTATCAGACATCTGATTACTACTGAGAGATAAAATCAATACTAATATCATTTGCGTAGGTCAGCTCAATACTAATAAACATTTGCGCATGGCTACAAGCTTGCAGGAAATATATCAGCCTGAAAAGATTAAATAATTTTCCTTCAATGTAGCACCGTACTGATATTTCTAAGTTCATGTATATATCATGTATATGATATATACATGGCTTCTAACTAGGGATAAAAAAAAGACAATAGTTCTGAGGTCTGGTAATGATATGTCAAAGAAAAGCAAGTGTACGAAAGGACAGAAGTCTACATATTTTTGCAGTGTAAGTGTTATTACTGAGCTGTCCCTAAGTTAAACTTAATACGAACGAATGGCTGAAATGCAGCAAAACTATAGCCTACTAAAACTGATTGAAAAGTTCCATAGCCAACCATTATGGAGGCTTCCTTGCATCTCTGAAGAATGTTAAGCAAAGCCAGTGTAGGAGAAGATAGCAGACTTAATTGAATTGCATAACGTTTTGTTAACTTTATTAGAACCAACCAAAATATACCAAAATGGAACTTAAGAACTTTAAAAATGTGCCCTTCCTGCGCATCACATTTATATATGAAATATAAATTTAGCACCGGCATTTTAATATTTGTACTCTGCAGTTTGAAAGCATGACAGTGCAAGTAGATAAATAGGTACTGCTGTGGCAGGAAGGTAAACGGTGTTTCCATGTGCTCTGGCTTCCATCATGGTGTACCATTGCACCAGAAGTGGTTCAGTCATGTTGGCCACATGACCTGGAAAAGCTGTCCGCAGACAAACGCTGGCACTCGTCACAGTTCTCTGTGCGCCAGTAGTGGCTTAGTCATCCCAGCCACATCACATGAACAAGAAAGCTGTCTGGGGACACACACAAGCTCCCTCGGCCAGAAATGTGAGATGAGCACCCCACCCCATAATTGCCTTTGACTGGACTTAACCATCCAGGGGCCCTTTACATTGACTGCTCTGGTATATGTAAGGAAGGAAATGCTGGACATATTTCAGGCAGGTCTCAGTGTGTGGGAAAGGAAAAGTCTTACTTTTCTTTTGATAGGCCATATCAGACCAAGGTGAGCGAACCATCACATGAATTCTTTAAAAGCCAAGCACAGCCTATTCTTCCAGACCATGTATCTTACAGTAGTTAAAATTAAAGCCAAGAAATGCATACATTCCTCTCTTCTTCTTTTTTTGAGTTTTCAGTTCTATTGCTATTAATGGTTTCTTTTTCCACTGTGAGAATGTGCTTTTGATTTGTCAAGCTGCATTGCAAGAGATGTCTTTATAGCAAATGTTTCAAGCTGAACTGGTTTTATAAATTTATGCAGAAAGCACAGAGCAGAACCCTACAGAACATTGTAAGAATATGGCTGGGATCCAACAGAATCTAGTGCAAGCAAAAAGGTTGAGCAAGGGGGACCCACACTTTTCACTGATTTCCCTTTCACCTGCAACCTTGCAGCCATACCCCACAACTTTCCTGTGAGCCCACAACCTGGCGGTCAATATGAGCTTTTTTAAAAAATACAGAGTAGAAGAGAAGTTAGAAAGCCTAGTTTATTCCTGGTTAGGGAAGTTTTTAATGTTTCATCTTTTGTCATGTTTTTAATGTTCTGTTGGGAACCGCCCAGAGTGGCTGGGGAAACCCAGCCAGATGGGCATGTTATAAATATTATTATTATTATTATTCCATGAGGGGAGAAATGGTGCTCATAATTATTGTGATCAAACCCTTTAAAAACAGTACTATGCACACCTACATGTTTATATTATTTTTGAATCTTATTTTATTGCTACTTGAATGTTAAGGACAAAAAAGGGGCATGACTTAATTAACGTGGCAGCTGAGAACCAGTGTTGCACTTTAATTTTGAATCATAAAAGTCAATACACTGTTTTAAAGTTTGAATATCAAGCCAGCCTGAAAAGAAGACTATAAATATGTTGGCCTTCTCTCTAATGGATTCAGTCATAGAAATTCTAGGACATAATCCAAAGATCCATATGTGCAATTGTGTAGAAATGAAAACTGTGCTGCGCTCTGCTCTGTCTTACACATCCAATATTGGTACAGCCTACTACACAAGCAAGGTAAAATAAGTCTAGAATAAATAACTAAGTATGCCAGACAACGTAACCACTGGTGCATTGTTTCTGTGATTTATGTCTTCGTATTGTCAAGTAGGAAAGGTTTTCAAATGTACACTAGCTGTACCTGGAGCTTAAAAAGAGGTTAACAGTTAAGGATCTACCCTAACCAAAAAGAAGGATATTGAACCCTAAGCCTAGACAACCCTTCTACCTTCAAGGAGCAGACTAGGTCACAGCGCAGGCCCTGATCTTGCACACACAATGTTTACGGAGTGTGTGTGTGTGTCTTCATAGCAGTATTTTACCAAAAGAACTATACTATTGTTTCAATATTGCACAAGGGAGCTATTACAGAGGCATAAGTAGAAAGATCTAAGGCTGCTGGCACAGGGAATGGCAAGAAATAACTTGGGTTATACTGGTTTGCTCAGAAGTCACTAACAGTGCTAATATTTTAGAGTATAATAAAATACACTTCAGTCTTTTCCTTTTTTTGCTCAGCTTCATTCATCTGTCAACTATTATGATACCTGAGCATATAAAATACTGGTGCTAATTTAGCCTGCTGAAAGTGTTCTCAGAAAACTCACGGGACATATATGGTATGTCCCAAAATGTGGGTCTGATGGTAATGCTGCATATGCTGCTTTACAAAGATTTCCCCCTTTTAGCGCCGTTCTGTGCCCAATAAGCACGAGTGAAGAATTCCACACTCCAGTCTGCTGCCCTGGCTCCGCCCACCTGCCTGCCCCCGATTGAGTAGTTCAAATTTTAGGCAGACTATCCCACCATCCACAGCAGCCAGCCATGGATGGATCTAATGGCCAGCTGCAAAAGAGGCGTTTTATCACCTCTGAGGAAATTGGAGGAAGCTTGTAATGGGCAACAACTGTCGCCCACCCTGGAACCAGATAAGCAGCTGTTGCCACCTGCATGTGTTTAGTTGAAGAAGCCATCCAAGAAGCATATAACAATGTCAGAATCACCTCCCCCACAATGGGAAATTATTGTGCAAAAGTTTTCGTTTCTGTTTTTCAAAATTTGAAATTCAGAGCTTTCACACAGATTGCTAATAAAAGGAATACTTTGTTACTGAAACAAACATTTGCCCTTTCCTGCCACTTTTCATTTTCTTTTTATGCAGCTTTAATGTTCCTTTGGTTTTGTATTTATGATAAAGAATAAGGAAATAAGAAGATTTTACTAATTCAGTATTTTGATAAAGCTAATTTTGGATGTGTGGTGATTTTTAAATAAATGGATGCAGGCAACTGTCTTGTCATCGTCTCCCCCCCCCCCAAATGAGAATAGTTAGAAAATGAATTATGAAATTATGCAAACATTATTGTTTCACGTACTTTAAGAAGACCTGCTAGGCATAACATGGATTCCAGTTTAATTGAATATTCTGGGTTAAACTTTACCTTTTCAATTATGGAACCAAAAAAAGGGGGCTTTCTGTTGTACTTTTTTGAAAAATTCACCTGCAAAATATTTAGTTCACTGAAACAAATCATGACAATCCAAGCCTGGCCAAGAATTTGGCTTGGACGTTTTCAACAAACATGGAAAAACACGTAAGAAAAGATAAACTTTGCTAAAGCTCTTTATATAGCAATATACTGCCAAGGTTTTATTCAAATCAAATGTTTTGCCATAGGTTGAGATAAGATGCCTGCATGTTCTTGGGTAAGAAGGGAATCTAATCACTTGTTTTTCATTTTTGCTTTGTCTTAATGAAAGAAAGAGGCTTCAGAACTTGGCAGGCAAACATATTTGGAGAAAATGTTAATTTTCTGTACCTGAAAAATATGAACAAATGTTTTGCTCTGGTTACAGCACACAACAGCACTTAGAAATGGGATGGCATAATTCCCTGGCTGACTGGCAGGCATTGGCCTCTGTGGCTTGCTTGAAGAACAAGGTCATAACAGAGAGAAAAGAGGCAGGAGCATGCAACACTGTGCTAGATCATCCCCACCTTCTCTCTCTCTCTCTCTTTGACTCCTGTAGTCCCTGGCACCAGTGAAACCATTTAACGTGGCACATGGACAATCTCCTAAAATGGGAAGATTTCCTCGGGCAACAGCAACATGAGAATGAAGGATACTGGTGCAATGGGGAAGAGATGGCTGTTCTGCCTCCAAACTAGAGTGCTGTGTGCTTAGCCAAGTTGCTGGGCCTCCATCCTCACTGCCTTTGCCCAAAGCCCGTAGGGCCCACGGCACCTGGCACAGAATGTTTCCTTGTTTTCAACATGCATGGGTGTTTGCTTGCTTTTAAAATCCATTTCCTTCCCCCCTTTTCATTTGCATCCCACCTTTTTCTCAAGGTGATGTGCATGGTTTTCCACAACAACCCTGGGAGGTATAGAGTGTATCACAGAATTGGAGAATTGGAAGGGACCCTGAGGGTCATCTAATTCAACCCCTTACAATGCACGGATCCTGCCCACAGCCATCCCTGTGTGGGCTCTAGCCTCCAACCTCCTGGTTAAACAGCCAGATGTACTGGCCCATTGTGCCACAGGGTTGATTTTAAAAATATATATCTTAATCCAAGATTGCATTCAACTGAACTAGCATGAAGAAACATCAGTAGCAATGATAGGATCTGCTATTCCGCCCTCCTCAAAAACAAGACCATTTTGAATACTTTCTAAAAGATTACAGGATATATATGCAGTATTTCACTCGTTAAGAGCTGTTCTATTATGGCACATCCCGCAATGCTGAGATGTGGCTTCTCAGATGGGTTTTTAAAAAGTAATCACTGAAACAATGTGCGCCACATTTCTCTCAGAAACTCAAAAGCACAGAAGGGTAAGGGAGGGATGACCACATTTAAAGATTTTCAGGAGTTCCAGAACCAGCTTTTCAACATTTGCTTGGGAAATGTTCTATAATACACGAATACTTCAAAACTTCAAAAACTAAGCCTATTAAAATAAGATTCTGCTCAAGGATAACAAGAACTTCAACCCGGAACACTCTAAATTTAATAACATGCTCAACCAAATGCAAAATTCTATTTAGCACTGGATCAGAATCTAATTGTTCTGCTTCATTATCCAATACAAATAATACATCCCACTAAGGAACTTGTGTCTATTTGCTTTCTTAGATTATTTCAGGCCCCCTATATATGCATAGTAACAGAACTGCTAATATTTTTCGTAACATTTCATAAAATAGAAGTGCCTTTCCAAACAAGGTTTAATATTTCTTTGTCACTTGTCTAGCATTGCTCAAATCATCTGAACATATGATGGACGCCCCCCTTTACAAATTTTTCAGTGTGTCTCATATAAACATTCAATATACATTGTAAAGGAAACAGTACATAACAAACAGGAAAATGCATAAAACAATTCCTAGTCACAACTGAACAAACAGCAGCAAATCCTCTCACAACTAGTAACTCTTTTTCAATATCTGGATGCTTTTATGCACTTCTGCTTTCTAGTAAAGGGAAGATAATCCCCACCCCTACATACATTCAATATATACCTACATCCTTTGGCAAAATCATAAACTTGAGACAAAAGTAAAATGTGATTTTTATATTTATTCAGTATTACTACTACTAATAAATCAAGTGAACCCTGAGTAAATAATACATTTACTCCATAAGTTCGATGGATTTAATCAACTTTGGTCCACCTTGTCCCTGGGCCAGGATCAGGATACCTACAACTATTTTTTGCTGGAGACCATCGATATGATGGCATTTCAGTCCAGTTTACTTTCATACCTCAAAAAGCCCCACATGCTTTCACACTATTTTCATTGTTCTCACCATTCAAACAATGCAACATCTAGGATTCAACATCAAGTATTAGGGGTGTGTCCTTAAATCGACGCACACAGTTCCGTAAAAAAATATTGCCAATGCACTTGCAAAACCAGAAGGAAGTTCAATTCATCATTTCAGATCACTTATCCTCATTGCTCCAAATGCAAACTATTTTATGTGTAAATTCAGTGTATTTGTTGGTTATACCACTTACCATTGGAGAGAAATTAACCACAGAGGCACCATGACTGCCAGCATTGCACTTAAAATTCAAACGTTGGTCTGTCTCCCTGTTCCCTTTGTTGCGGCTCAGTGGCCTGTCTGGATCTGCAGATATTTTCTGGAAGGCAGTGCAAGTCACCCCCATGAAGCTGGATGGCTTGATCATAAAGGCCTCCAGAGCAATATTAAGAGAAACCTGTCAAAACAAATTTGAGGAGCTGGTGTAGCTTTAACATATTTTTACAGGCAATAACTTGTATAAAATCTACATTACGTATTTGCATATGCTGTACTATACAAACACACATACATAATGCATCACAAAACACCATTCATGTGCACCCATAAAGTTACATAGCTTATAGGCTTGCATCACTATTTTTAATTTTTAAAAATGTACAAGGATCTTCTTTTTTAAATGTAAAAGGACCTAACTCATTTCTTAAATTTTATCTTTACAGAGAAGAACTATATTAACTGAACAAAATAAAAAAAATTCCTTCCAGCAGCACCCTAGAGACCAACTAAGTTTGGTATGAGCTTTCGTGTGCATGCACACTTCTTCAGATACACTGAAGCAGAAGTTCCCAGATGCTTATATATAGTCAGATGGTGGGGGGGGAGGTATTACTCAGAAGGGTGGAGGGAGTGGGTGATGGACAGACTGATAGTTGTTGATGACCGTTAACGACTACAAATGGTCTACAGGAAAAAGCAAGGGGTGAGAAGTCCTACGTCAGACCAACACGGCTACCTACCTGTAACTAGATATTAACTGGAATAATTGCATTTTAACAATCAATAGTTGTTTGTTTTAACAAGATTCCTACAGTCAGACGCTCACCGCCTTTGAAATGAATGGGAAATGTGCAGGAATTCAGATTGGCCAATTTCATCCTGCAGTGCTATGGCAGTAATAATTCATATCATATTACTATGGCAAATAATGTGGTCAAGGAAGGAATAGTTCAAGTTTCTCTAGAGTATCTACAGCCAAATGGATGGTCTTCTTGAATTTAGACACATTTCTTAGGGTTCCATGATGTAAAGTAGTGATTAACAGTTACAGAGGAGGTGAAGTGACAACAATGGTCAAAAAAATATTTTCAGTTTTGTTAGCTGGAATCATTTACATCTTCAAGAAGATACGGTCTTTTCATATTAAGAGAGAAATGGAGACTAGCACTGTCTCAGCGATGCAGTTTGCTTAATTGCTGCTGGCCAGCCTCCAAAATGAACAGCAGTTGTTTGGTATTGTACGAGACTACACAGAGAAGTCTACAGCTTTATTTACAAGTTGAAGTTGACTGTACGCTAATTTGACTACAGAAAGGGGGGGGGGACATAAAGAATGGCTAAGTAGAATCAAGACAAAGAAGCAGTCTGTCTAATTGTCCGCAAAGGGAGATAGTTACCCTTAAACAACAACGAGAAAAATGACCTATGGTACTTGACATCTAAAAACATTTACCGTCGTGTCATCATCAGCTTCTGGATAACTAAGCAATATATGCATACTACATATACAACATGAAGCAACCCGTGTGTGTGTGTGTGTGTGTGTGTGTGTGTGTTAGTTCTGGCTGGACACACATTGCAGCTTACTGACTTCAAAAACAGGTGCAAATATGAAAGGGGAATGCAAGGGGAATCAGCTCTACCAATAGTTCCCAGTAGGGGAGGTTTTACAGATAATGGAGAGCCTTCCAAATAACAGAGATACAGACAGTTACTCCCAGAATCAGTGAAGTCTATCACAGTACAAAAGCCAACTATCACCAGGGATAAGAAAGATATATTGGAAGAGGTGACAGAACAGAACCATGTGATTTTAGAAGACCACAATAATGATCACAGGCCAGCCACATCACAGGCATCAGCTAGCAGAGCTAAAGGAGAAGTTTCTTGTTTCTCCTAGACTGGATGACAAAATGTAGACTTTTTAAGAAGTTGCTGACAACTTGAAGACATTCCACTAATTTTAGGTAGCCTCACTACTTCTTGTTCAGTATGTACATTTGGTGAAAATTTAATGGACACATTCAAAATACTTTGAAATTGTACACCATCATCCAAGCTCACAGATTTCCTGATTCACAATATCTTCTTTCTCGATCAAGTTTCAGCATTTTAATTCCACCACCCCACTTCCCCCAGAAAACAAAATTATGCCTTCAAATATCTGTTCAGGGTTTCCACAGCCACCTTAGAATTATTGGAAAAGTTAACAGAGCTGAGTTCAGCTGTATATCGATGACACCTCAGTCCAAACCTCTGAAGACTACAACCAGTAGTTTTATGTGAATGTTGAAAAACATGAGGGTCAGGGTGGAACCTTATGGCACCCTGAAGGCCTATGGCCAAGGGTTGGAACTACCTCCTGAACCCTGATCTCCAAGCAGGACCAGAAGTACTGCAAAACAATGCCCCTTAGTTGCATCCCCAAGAGACTGGCCGGAAGATACCATGGCTAATGATATCGAAAGCCACTCAAAGATCCAGGAGAACCAAGATCAAACTCTCCCTCTATCCATTTCCTGGCATAGGTTCATCTGAAACCCAAGCCAAAGGCAAGTCTGGAATTTTAAAACAAGGACAACTAAAAGTACACATTGTTATGATTCACAAATAAGTTATGCAGTATCTAACTGAAACTTCAGCAAATAAAATCAAATTGAGTATGTTCCCACCACTCTGAATAACTCCTGACATGCCCTTCCCTATTATGTGAAAAGCACAGCACAATCTATAGGAAGCTCATTCAGGAAAGGTGCTCTAAGGACTCCTGTTTTTCCCTTCCTTTGATGTGTGGAAGGCAGATTCCAATAGATAAACTATCTAGGTTTCCAATTCGTTGTTTCATATATTGGCATCCAAAGGACTTCTTCTAGATCAGAATTTGTTTTTGCATGTTATCGTCCAGTCTCACTGAATACCTGCTGCTGTAACATGAAACATGGTAGTCAGAGATAAGAACTGACTTCTAAATGCAAAACTAAATCTGATTATGGATCCTCTGCTACGGCCATATGGCATCAGTTATATCTTTACTAATATTCTGACGTATGCAACTAGCTGGAAATCCTAAGCAATGCAATCCAAGAAATGCTTTCTGTTCTAACAGAAACTGAGGTTTGGAAGGCTTTTATTCTGAACTATCACTTTATTATTTGGTTCATATTATTAGGGGAAAGTGTGTTCTAATAATTCAAAAGCAGTAAAAAGGGAAAACTAATAGTTTAAATCAGTGGTTCCCAAATACGGTAGCTAAGTACTGCAGACCCCCTGTTTTCCAAAAGCCAAGCCACGGACCCCCTACTTTTGAAAATGTTGATATCTCTGTGGTAGCTTTTGTTATGTGAATGGTGTCACCATATCCTCCATCATGTCCCAGCACAAAATTGGGCCACTCCTGTGTGGGTCAAATGACTTGCATGTTTTTGGGTGCCCTGCAGAATGGAATGTCCTGGACAGTTGCTGGGTATGTATCACAGACCCCCTGGGTGGCTTACGCAGACCCCCTGCAGTCTGCAGACTACCAATTGGGAACCACTGGTTTAAAACAACTGGTTAAAGGCAGGAGCGGGCAAAGCAAACCTACTGTTCATTTTCTGGGTGATTTGCAGTAGACTTGCAAAAGTTTGTGACTCTAAATTGTTTAGCAACAGCGACAACAAAACTACTATTCTCACTTAAATTGGGCTTTTTAAATGAAGAAAGGTAGTAGTAGTTTTTGTGTGAAAGGACTGTGAGGTCAGTTAAGCTCTGGCATTGGAAACACATTCCTAGGTTCAGAATATGCTCATAGGTATCCTGTGTTTTGGTTTTATTTTTAAAAAATGGTTGTGCCTTTTGCACCTGGCTTGGAGTTTTAGTAAATATATAGAGCTTGGAGTTTTAGTAAATATATATATATCAAAAATCAAAGTAGATGTGACAAACTTTGTTGTCACAAAGTCTAGCCCTATTCCACCTCTACATTAAAGTATATCACTCTCAGCAGAAATAACTAATCCCACAGTAATTACTCTTGGTTGGTGGTGTCAGACTCCTTCTGTCTCTACGTAACTCAAAATATGATTACTACTACTATTAAGTTTTCAAGTTGTGTGTTGCAACATCTCAAAACATCTCAAAAAATATGGATCAATCATTTATCTAATATAGATTATCGGTCACACCATGGTGGTAGTGGTTTTAAAAAAGGGGAGTACCGGTAAGTACTAATAATTATTATCATTTCTAAGTCCTGGTGATGAACACCAGCTCTTAAGACAACATGCATTGGGTGCTACAAAATCAGTTGAGATATAAACCAATACTGTATGCATACCCAGATCCCCCCCCCCATCCCTCTCTGCTTCTCCCTCCTATTCCCACATTTTCCATATCAAAAAGCCACAAATAAATCTCAAGAAATACCTTTGATATGACCTGTGTATTACTGGTCAGAGTTTGATTTGCAATATGTTCCACACACTGTACAATCCTAGTACAAGCTTTATCTTCCTTTTGTGCCATCCATAATACATGGTCATTTACCAGCATTATATTGCTGGCAATCTCAACTACAGCATCTGCAAGCTGGTAAGAGGGAAGGGGGGAAAAAGACATAGTGCAAAGTATTTGACTACTGCACAACAATGACATAAAAGCACAATTGAAAAGCAGCTACATTTAACTGGTCTAGTGAGCATTTCAGGAATTACTAGATCTTAGGGCATCAACCTAAATCCTGTATTCTGGCTATAAAACTAAATTGATTTCTTATGGATAAGCCTGTCCCCAAGTCAGTGACTATAAAGTCAAAACTGTTTCAGAATTATATGAGCCCAAGCAATAATGTTCCATTGACATAAAGTATATCATGCTATGAGTGCTTTACCAGTGATTTGTTCCTCTTCCAGCCCCTGCCCCGACTACAGATGCAATCTAATCCCACTCCATGTATTCTTTTTCCAAGTTAAGTAAATGTGAGAGAGGGGATAGTGGGGATAAGCAACTAGCATCTCTCTCCCAACTGTTCTTCTCATTGCCCTCCATGAGGATGAAGTGGGGGGGGGCTCCTGTTCTTGTGCAGGATCCCTGTTTTATAAGTAAATAAATGGCTAGTGCCCCGATTCAGTTGTGAGGTCAAATACAACTTGAAATATGGGTTATGCTACTATATATAGTGACTATGTGTATCAGGAGTGGGGAATCTATGGTTCTCCAGATGTTCCTGAACTAAAACTCCCATCAGCCTTAACAAGCATAGCCAATGGTTTGGGATGCTGGGTGTTGTAGTTCAGCAATATCTGGAGAGCCAAAGGTTCCCCATGCCTGATGTAGATTGTCATCATTCTTTTAGTGAAAGCCCAAACCCAAAGGTTTTCACTAAGATGTGTTAAGCATCTCACTACTTTCTACAAAGAATGACAGAGGACAAGATGGTTGGACAGTGTTCTCAAAGCTACGAACATGAGCCTGACCAAACTGCGGGAGGCAGTGGAAGACAGGAGTGCCTGGCATGCTCTGGTCCATGGGGTCACGAAGAGTCGGACATGACTAAACGACTAAACAACAACTATTTTTTTATATAAATCTATTTTTTAATACCATGTTGAGGCCTTGCCTCTTTTACCCTATTTGGGTTTGGTACTGACCCTCTTTTTTCCCTTTGTAAACTATGGGGAATGCATGCCCACTTTGGGTCACTGTGCCAACTACCTATGAAGGCACCGTGAATGTTGGAGAAAGCAGATGTCTAGAAGTATCAAAATATATGAAGCACATCATGCCAGCTTGCAGCTAAAATATTGTTCACGGCAATAATACTAAATAGGATTAGAACTCTTATGATATTTCAAGAACTGCCTTCATTTCAACCTTAGTGAAGAAGCTGTGCATAAAACAGAACAAAAGGACCCCCTACACACACACTAGATCCAGCCAATGGGGTATTAGGTCCAGTATCTTGTTTCCAGCTGTAACTAGACATAGCATCTAGGAGGCAAGCACAAGGTCTGAAAGACGCAGCCTTTCCCCACCAGTAGTAACTACCCTAACCATAATCTGTCCTGCAGCCCTCTATGTATCCTGAAAATCTGCTCCAGAAGAATGAGGAATCCTCTGGAGTAAATTTTGGGGGTATGGAAGGAGAATAAGCTCATTTAAACAAGTGGAATTGTGTTTGTATAGCACTGGATACAACCCTATATAATTATTGTTGTAATGGGGGAAAAAATCTAATTCCAATGAAATTAAAAATGTGCATACTTGAAGTATCTGGTTGAAAAGTCTCTTAAAATACAGAAATTTTTGCTGGGTATTTGATGCTGGGTATTTGATACTAAATTTAAGATTATGCCTCTGTTCTTTCTTTTTCAGCATCCAACAGTCACATATTCATTAGTTAGACAGTATCTTACATCTTTTATTTCATCCATATATATGATTAGCTTTTCCAGCATGTAAGCCAAATAGATAATGTCCTCCTTATCTGAAAAGTTGGCAGCATCTCTTGTGTAGGTTGCAAGCTGATGGGAAAATTCAAGTGCATTGGTGGAATTAAGATGCATCTGGAAATAGAATACACAAAAAAATGCTCCTATAAAACACAGCCAAATGTTTAACCCCAGTTGCACTTTAAAAAAATAAATAAATTCAGTCTTACAGATGAAAAATGTATTCATGCAAAAATTCAGTCTCAATCTTCAGCCCTTTACAGGGCAAAATACTTGCTACAAACAAAGCCGTACACAGTTAAGTCATCAGGTAACTTTTACACCTTGGTGCCACTACCACTGATCCTGCTTCACTAGCTTGCTAACTGAACAGATGTATTAAGGATAGATATCATGAGCATCTTGTGTGAATCTAGAAGTAGGGAGTAGAGAAACTTTGGCCCTCCAGATGCTGATGAACAACTTCCATCAGTCCTAGTAAACACAACCAATGGCCAGGGATGAGGGGAGTCATAGCTCAACAACATCTGGAAGGCCAACGTTTGCAGGCCCAGGTGCACTAAGCCCTCTGCCAGGGCCAGGAATTCAAAGAAAGCTATGAAACACAGGACAGCCATGTTGGGATAAAATACAACCACAACTTTATTAATTACAGATGTAAGTAGGTTTGGTGTAGGCATTGGGTATGTATCTGGAATCAACCTACCCATGTGCTGGCCGATTGGGGTCGCCCTATGACATACATCAAATTGGGGTGACCCCTTCAGCAGCACCAACCTAGGAGGTGCTATGGTCTGTTGGCTCCCATCAGGGTACCTGTACAGAAGCACCATCCCCACTGACCGCTTTAATGGGGTATCCTGTCGCTTGTTGTGGTAGAGTGTGATTCCCCCTCTGGCTAAGGATCCAACCCAATGTCTTACCTGCCATCAAGTTGTGACGATTGCTATGAGGTCGGCAAACTCCCCAGCCAGGGTCAACTGGATTGAGAGAAAAGTCTTGCCTGGTCCCAAATATGGCGACTCAGTTCTTCCATAGCAAAGCCATGAACACGACCCGACAGCCTGCCATTGTGCAACTCATTATATATAACTTAGCGTGGGAGGGTTGGAAAATTGGCTCTGACTGAGCTGCCAGGGGCTGATCGCATCCCCTATTTATGCTCAGGGAGCGGATCCAACTGGAAGCAGTGGAGAGAGTAGGGTCCCTCAGCCACTTCCCCATAACCACCCATGATTGGGCAGCTTGAATGGAGGCTCTTGTGAAGGTAGGGAGCGGCCTTTCCCCTCTCCTGATCTATATAATAAACACTTCTGACTTTCCTTGTTCAAACCTAGAACACTTGTAGAACTTAGATACTCAAAGCATATTTCAGATCCTGTCCTTGAAATATACCTTAGATAACAAAGAAGTAAACTTCTATTTCTGTGCAGTGTGCTGATAAGGGATGTGCAACATCTACAGTATGCTCTATGCATAACAATTGGTGTCATTTTACCTGACTAAAAGCATGAAGGACTTGAGTAGCTTCTTGTGAGTAAGGACATTCAGAATAGCTTTCTTCAGCCCACCGACCTGTGCGATTACACTTACGCCATGCTTTTGACTCTTCTGCTCCATTCAAGAGGGAAGCTGGATTGACAGAATACTGGAGACATGGGTGGTAAGCAATTACGCCAGCCAGAGTTTTGGGCCATCTACAAGCAAAATAACAATAATCAATAATCAACTAAGGATGCAATTCTGTGCACCAGGGGTAGCGAACATACTGCCCTCTAGAAGTTGTTGAACTACAATTCCCATCATCCCTCACAATTAGCCACGCTGAAAGGAGTTGCTGTCCAACATAGGGAGGGCACCATGTTCACCACCCCTGCTGTGCACACTTGCTACAAAATAAGCTCCAATGGGGCTTATTCAGAAGGACTTACTTCTAAGTACACCTAGACTGCATGTGAAATGTTGGTCTTGAATTGGAAGCCCTAAACTGATTCTCTGTGCCTAGTAAGCCAGACTGGAAGGACAGGGTTATCTGCCACCATCATTCATTCATAAAAAAATTGCATCGCGTTTCCCAGAATGCCAATCTATCCTGTAACGGGGTTTGAGGGATTTCTTCTTTTCTTCTGTTTGTTGGAGTTATAAAATTATGTTTATTATATTTGCTTTGTACAGTATTCTGATTTTATATATTTTATTGCTGCAGCTGCTCTGATGCCAAATGGCAAAGGGCAGTATACAAAACTTTTAAAGAAGTAAATAAATAATCAGTACTAAATTATAATGCAGCAATCTAGGTGGGAAATTCACACATCACTAACACTCAAGTGAGAAAATTGGTAGAATATACGCAAACAGTTTGACACAGATAATCTTGAACTGCTATAACAAGAGATGCATGCTTTAATCAGTTTAATTGGGACATTAATCAATTAAAACACTCCACCTAGATGCTTCCCTTTCCATCCTTTTTGTGTCATGTTTATTAATTAAGTAAGCCTACTGGCAGGACTTGTGCTGTCTTTTAATTTCTGAACAGCACCTAGAAATTTCTAGGTCTGGTAACAGTAAGTATTAATCAACAACACTTGGTTCGTCTGTGGGCATCAATTTTACTCACTGATTATGAGAAGAAAACTCATAATCAGTGGAGTTGCAAGTGAACAGCAGTGCTGTTTATTATTTGAAGCTGTTTTGGTTTGATGTGCTATTACACTAGGGAATGATAAAGGGAAAAACTATAGATGGCCTTTTCTTCTAAAAAATGAGTGATAGCTTTTCTTTATTAAACTGTACATTTCCTCTACTTCCTTCCATATATCAAATAGCATATTCTATTAAAGATCCGGTAATATGAAAATGTGTTTACATTGATGGAATGCTGCCTCACAAACACAAATCCTATATACAGAAAACTACCATGTCAGATAGAAGGCTAAGCTAGGTCTGTGCTCCCTGACACATCATTTCCAATGCGCCGGCAGTATTTCTGTATGGAGAGGCATTCTATCATGTCAGGTTTCCACCCGAAGGGATTTAGCCAAGACATGGGTTTATCATCTCCGTGAGAATGGGGCTACAGACATAATAAAAAACTGCATTCTTTTGGAGTTTCCAGAATTTGTATTGTCTTCAGAACAAGAATGGGAGGGCAAGGAGACTACTCCATTGTAGCGCATTTGCTGTGGCAGCCCCCTCCAAAGCCAAGGGAGGGTGCAAGGAAAATTCTCATTATGACTCTTGGGGTGGTGTACAAAATTAGAAACACATTACAAAACATCAATGATAAAAACATAATAAAAAAATAGTAAAGAGCATACTGACAGACAGCCTAATACAGTGGTACCTCGGGTTAAGAACTTAATTCGTTCTGGAGGTCCATTCTTAACCTGAAACTGTTCTTCACCTGAGGTACCCCATTTAGCTAATGGGGCCTCACGCTGCCGCCGCACCACTGCCGCACGATTTCTGTTCTCATCCTGAAGCAAAGTTCTTAAGCTGAGATGCTATTTCTGGGTTAGCAGAGTCTGTAACCTGAAGCATCTGTAACCCAAGGTACCACTGTAGTAAAATAATCATAACAACAGTCCTCTCTCCCACACTTTCACAGGCAATAGTTTATTTAATAGCCACAGGCCTCAGTAAAGAGGAATGTTTTTGCCTGGCATCTAAAGACATGTAATGATGGCACCAGGTGAGCCTCTCTGGGGAGAGCATTCCACAATTGGGGAGCCACCACAGAAAAGGCCTGTTTTCTTGTTGCCACCCTCCAAATCAGGAGATGTGTATGGATGAAACTGGCCACAAATTTATTGACTAACAGAAATAGGTGGGGCTGGCATGGCATTGGGACAGGATCATCTGACCTGAAGTTCAACCTTAAGCACCTGACCAAAGTCTGCGGGGGGAGGGGGGCGGCAGCCACACACCAATGATCCAACGTGGCGCAAAACCACGAGACAGGGACTGCTGATAAGTTAAGTTGGTTTCTGACTAGACCTTCCCCACTTGAGCTAGGATGGGGGGGGTGTGTTCACCCCTCAAGGTCCCTTAAGGGGGTCCTCCCTTTTACCGATACCCTACTCAATGCCATTTCTGCCCAAGCTGTGAAAATGAAGATAAGGCAGCTAACAGACACTTGCTGCCATTGAGCGAAAGGTGAAAACTTCCCAAACAAGGGCAAATTGCAGCTGAGAGTTAAGTTCATTTCTGGCCCTATAAACCAGGGTTTCCCAAACCTGGGTCTCCAGCTGTTGTTGGACTACAACTCCCATCATCCCTAGCTAGCAGGACCAGTGGTCAAGGATGATAGAAATTGTAGTCCAAAAGCAACTGGAGGTCCCAGGTTTGGGAAACCCTGCTCTAAACCAAGAGAGTTTGGAAGTTTGCAGTACATATGGGGGGGAAGGAGTGTTGGAAGAAGGCCGGATGAAATGGGGGCTTGTCCTTTTAAAGGGAGTGCTGCTAGCCCGCCCCTTCCTGAAATCTCCCTAGGCTATGCGAGGTGCAGAGATCCCAAGCTCTAGTGGGAGGATTGCCCTCTCGCTGTGGCAGATGGCTCCAACAGGCTTGCCAAGCCATAAGTAATAGTGAAAAACGAGACACCTCAGATTACTTGATTCTAGCATTAAACCAAGTTGTTTCATCAAGGTTTTCTTCTTCTTCTTCTTCTTTTTTAAACGTGCTGCTATGTTATGCATTGACAGAGACTGAGCCAAAAATGTATTTCCAATTCTGAACAGTACTACAGCTGGAAGAAATATGGTACTCATTTCCCACACCTTTCTAGCCGCAGAAATAACACATTATGAAGAGAAAAGACTTTGGATGCAAAAATGAATCATGGTCAGAATTGTATAAATAATTAAAAGGAATATGAACCAAGGAGCATTTCTGTCTTATTTCTGGCCTGAACGTCACTTTAATCGAGCTACTCCGCTGACATTTATTTATTAAAGGTCTAGATGCAGCTATCCTTTTGAGTAACTCTAAGTGCAAGGCACTTTGTCTACCAGATGAGAACCGTTGGGCTTTTCAGCAAAGAACAAACAGTATGGGAAGATTTCAGTACTAGAATATCAGCGTTTAGTATCTGGAAACACAGGGACACAGCACCCCCACCCCGTTTAAAAATAGCTTATAATGAGAGAAAAACAACACAAAACACAGCCATCACCTCATAATAGCTTTTGTTCACTGAGGCTTGCATTACAAATCCTTGCAGCAAGTTTTCAATTACAAATACCACCTGGGCCTGTCAGCTCAAAAGACTCAACCTTTCCATTACATTTAACGCTTCTCCTTTTAAAAAACGAACAGCTCTTCTTCTTTTCCTTTCCTTTCCTTTCTAGTTTTACTTTTGTGGTTGTGATACCATGCTTCCTACGTATTTGCTATAATATAAAAAAACCTCAAAGACCTTTTCATGATAAATTATTGGCATGCAAGTTGCATCCTGGGAAGAGAAACCTTTCAAGGAAGCTTCAGGTGTTAATGTTAACTTTAGTTCCAAAGATGTTCTCCAGAATTCTGAATTCATTACTTTGAAATGCCAAAGGAATCTTATAGACTCAGCATGCTTTTGATGTAAGTTTCTAAAATAAATTTGTGTGGACTTTCTGAAAGATGATCAATAAGGACAGAAATGTCAATTCCTCAGCTTTTTGATTTGTAGCAAATGAAGCGGCAAAACGCCTTTGGCATTAGTTCAGCATTCATATATATATATATATATTTTGTTGTTGTTTAGTCGTTTAGTCGTGTCCGACTCTTCGTGACCCCATGGACCATAGCACGCCAGGCACTCCTGTCTTGCACTGCCTCCCGCAGTTTGGTCAAACTCATGTTCGTAGCTTCGAGAACACTGTCCAACCATCTTGTCCTCTGTCGTCCCCTTCTCCTAGTGCCCTCAATCTTTCCCAACATCAGGGTCTTTTCCAAGCATTCTTCTCTTCTCATGAGGAGGCCAAAGTATTGGAGCCTCAGCTTCACGATCTGTCCTTCCAGGGAGCACTCAGGACTGATTTCCTTCAGAATGGATAGGTTTGATCTTCTTGCAGTCCATGGGACTCTCAAGAGTCTCCTCCAGCACCATAATTCAAAAGCATCAATTCTTCGGCGATCAGCCTTCTTTATGGTCCAGCTCTCACTTCCATACATCACTACTGGGAAAACCATAGCTTTAACTATACGGACCTTTGTCGGCAAGGTGATGTCTCTGCTTTTTAAGATGCTGTCTAGGTTTGTCATTGCTTTTCTCCCAAGAAGCAGGCGTCTTTTAATTTCGTGACTGCTGTCACCATCTGCAGTGATCAAGGAGCCCAAGAAGGTAAAATCTCTCACTGCCTCCATTTCTTCCCCTTCTATTTGCCAGGAGGTGATGGGACCAGTGGCCATGATCTTGGTTTTTTTGATGTTGAGCTTCAGACCATATTTTGCGCTCTCCTCTTTCACCCTCATTAAAAGGTTCTTTAATTCCTCCTCACTTTCTGCCATCAAGGTTGTGTCATCTGCATATCTGAGGTTGTTGATATTTCTTCCGGCAATCTTAATTCCGGCTTGGGATTCATCTAGTCCAGCCTTTCGCATGATGAATTCTGCATATAAGTTAAATAAGCAGGGAGACAATATACAACCTTGTCGTACTCCTTTCCCAATTTTGAACCACTCAGTTGTTCCATATCCAGTTCTAACTGTAGCTTCTTGTCCCACATAGAGATTTCTCAGGAGACAGATGAGGTGATCAGGCACTCCCATTTCTTTAAGAACTTGCCATAGTTTGCTGTGGTCGACACAGTCAAAGGCTTTTGCATAGTCAATGAAGCAGAAGTAGACGTTTTTCTGGAACTCTCTAGCTTTCTCCATAATCCAGCGCATGTTTGCTATTTGGTCTCTGGTTCCTCTGCCCTTTCGAAATCCAGCTTGCACTTCTGGGAGTTCTCGGTCCACATACTGCCTAAGCCTGCCTTGTAGAATTTTAAGCATAACCTTGCTAGCGTGTGAAATGAGCGCAATTGTGCGGTAGTTGGAGCATTCTTTGGCACTGCCCTTCTTTGGAATTGGGATGTAGACTGATCTTCTCCAATCCTCTGGCCATTGCTGAGTTTTCCAAACTTGCTGGCATATTGGGTGTAGCACCTTAACAGCATCATCTTTTAAAATTTTAAATAGTTCAGCTGGAATATCATCACTTCCACTGGCCTTGTTATTAGCAGTGCTTTCTAAGGCCCATTTGACTTCACTCTCCAAGATGTCTGGCTCAAGGTCAGCAACCACACTACCTGGGGTGTACGAAACCTCCATGTCTTTCTGGTATAATTCTTCTGTGTATTCTTGCCACCTCTTCTTGATGTCTTCTGCTTCTGTTAGGTCCTTACCACTTTTGTCCTTGATTATGGTAATCTTTGTACGAAATGTTCCTTTCATATCTCCAATTTTCTTGAACAGATCTCTGGTTTTCCCCATTCTATTGTTTTCCTCTATTTCTTTGCATTGCTCATTTAAGAAGACCCTCTTGTCTCTCCTTGCTGTTTTTTGGAAATCTGCATTCAGTTTCCTGTATCTTTCCCTATCTCCCTTGCATTTTGCTTGCCTCCTCTCCTCCGCTATTTGTAAGGCCTCGTTGGACAGCCATTTTGCTTTCTTGCATTTCCTTTTCCTTGGGATGGTTTTCGTTGCTGCCTCCTGTATAATGTTACGAGCCTCCATCCATAGTTCATTAGGCACTCTGTCCACCAAATCTAAATCCTTAAACCTGTTCCTCACTTCCACTGTGTATTCATAAGGGATTTGATTTAGATTGTATCTTACTGGCCCAGTGGTTTTTCCTACTTTCTTCAGTTTAAGCTGGAATTTTGCTATAAGAAGCTGATGATCTGAGTTACAGTCAGCTCCAGGTCTTGTTTTTGCTGATTGTATAGAGCTTCTCCATCTTTGGCTGCAGAGAATATAATCAATCTGATTTCGATGCTGCCCATTTGGTGATATCCATGTGTAGAGTCGTCTCTTGTGTTGTTGGAAGAGAGTGTTTGTGATGACCAGCTTGTTCTCTTGACAGAACTCTATTAGCCTTTGCCCTGCTTCATTTTGAACTCCAAGGCCAAACTTGCCAGTTGTTCCTTTTATCTCTTGATTCCCTACTTTAGCATTCCAATCCCCTGTAATGAGAAGAACATCCTTCTTTGGTGTCATTTCTAGAAGGTGTTGTAGGTCTTCATAGAATTGGTCAATTTCACTTTCTTCAGCTCCGGTAGTTGGTGCATAAACTTGGATTACTGTGATGTTAAAAGGTCTGCCTTGGATTCGTATCGAGATCATTCTGTCATTTTTGAGATTGCATCCCATTACAGCTTTTGCCACTCTTTTGTTGACTATGAGGGCCACTCCATTTCTACTACAGGATTCTTGCCCACAGTAGTAGATATGATAGTCACCCGAACTGAATTCGCCCATTCCCTTCCATTTTAGTTCACTGATGCCCAGGATGTCGATATTTATTCTTGTCATCTCATTTTTGACCACATCCAGCTTACCTCCATTCATGGTTCTTACATTCCAGGTTCCTATGCAATATTTTTCTTTACAGCATCGGACTTTCCTTTCGCTTCCAGGCATATCCGCAACTGAGCGTCCTTTCGGCTTTGGCCCAGCCGCTTCATCAGCTCTGAATCTACTTGTACTTGTCCTCCGCTCTTCCTCAGTAGCATGTTGGACGCCTTCCGACCTGAGGGGCTCATCTTCCAGCGTCATAACTTTTATATGCCTGTTGTCTTTGTCCATGGAGTTTTCTTGGCAGGGATACTGGAGTGGCTTGCCAGTTCCTTCTCCAGGTGGATCACGTTTAGTCAAAACTCTCCACTATGACCTGTCCATCTTGGGTGGCCCTGCATGGCATAGCTCATAGCTTCTCTGAGTTATTCAAGCCCCTTCGCCACGACAAGGCATTGATCCATGAAGGGGATATATATATATATATATATATATATATATATATATATATATATATATATAATCAAGAAGAGAATGACATTTGGTGGCAAGGGAGTGAAGGGCTTCTTAATGAAAGCTGCATTATGTAGCAGCTAGTACAAGTTTATCTAATATATTTTTTTAAGTGACTCATTAAACAGCACCTCAAGTTGAGCCTTTCTGTATTGAGAAGAAATGCGGTCTACAGTGACTCTCTCTTCTTGAACTTTTCAAAAAAAAAGCAAGGATTCTTGCTTTACAAAAAGATGCCTTGCCTTCTATGAAGCTTATCAAGATATTTAGTTTACCATGTAACAGTGAAGGAATAATGTTGTTGTTGGGTGTTTGTTTGTTTGTTTTTGAAAAAAATGAAATAAAGTTAGTGATAACTCCAAACACAATGGGGTAATTAATGCATAAGGAGGAAAGACTCAGTTCCAGCACAAATGTGTCACGCTTTTGTTCTGATTCAGTGGCGGTGGGATGTTGGGTGGTCCTACATTCTTAAGAAATGCATGAGAAAGGAAGGAAAACTGCAAGCCATTTCTATTTGCTTTATAATTGTATGTGTGGCTTGAACTGTAAATATTATCTTGGGAACATGAACACTATACATTGGAGCTGTGGTACCTATAGTTCCCCCAGGTGTCATTGGACAACAGTTCCCATCATTCCTGAAAAGTGGCCATGCTGCCTGGGGTACTGGAGAGTTGGTGCCCAACAATGTCCAAAGTACCACAGATGCCCACCGCTATCTTAAGGTATGTCTAGATTGCACTTTAAAATATGGTTACCAGATTTCTTTCAATAAATCCGGGGAGGGAAAAGAGAAGGGGAATTAAATTAAGAAAAAAAGTCAACACCACAGATCAAAGTTTGCTTTAAAACTGAGCTGGCAAGGAGGACCTCTCTGCAAGTGGGCGGATAGCACCCAGTGGGGACCCAGAGATGCAGCCAAGCCTCCTGCTCTCGCTGCAGGGCTGCCCCAAAGCTCCCAGCCACTGTTGGCTGAAGTGATCCAGCGCTCTGTCTATCTTCCTTTCTCTTCCCATTGCTTTGAGCGCAACCAGCTTTGCTCTTGATCTCCGCTCACGGGGCAGGAGCAGCAGCAGTGTCAAGGAGACGGGAGAAGCAAGGGGGGGGGAGTGAAGCTTGAAGAAGGGTTGGAACTGGATCCTGCCAGTCAGAGGCCAGGATGCTACCCAGGGAGATATAAATGAGGCTGATGGAGAGAAAATTGGCTTTTCTTTCCGATTTTCCCTGTCTCACATGTGTGCCTGTGCTTTGCAAGCACAGCGCCTTCTCACCACCTCTCCTCCCCGCCGAACAACTGAGTTGATTCTGGCTGCTCCTGTTGGCGTCCCCATTTCCTGGAGAGACTTAATGAAATCCGGGGACATTCTGGGTACAGAATTTGTCCGGGGACACATTTGCAAATCTGGGGACTGTCCCCGGAACTGGGGACGTCTGATAACCCTATGTTAAAATGGCCTGGATCCGAAGTGCTAATTTAGGTCTGCACATAGGCTTTGGCATACCCAGTAGGATTTTATTTTATTTTATTTGCCTTTTCTTCTTTGAACAGAACACGCCCACTATGCAATATCACATGCTGCTTTTAAAAGCCTCTTCAGTTCACGTGGGATGTGTGACCGTTGTTTGAAAAACTCAAACCCAGGGCATTATTGAATCTGCACAAATAGTTACACAGTTCGTTGGCACCCCAGGCACTAAGGAGATGTGTGTTTCTTCCATTGTTGTGCTTCACATTTGGAACTACTTCACAAGACAGTTAATCAATGTTGTTTCTAGGCAGGGAAGCATGACAAGGGGCAGTATTTAATTACATTTTTAAGCACTAGTGCAAAAGGTTTACCCAAGCTCCTCCCCCCCACAAACATCCCACACTATCCCCAAATTTGCTAGGAAAGGCATATTTGAACCTTCCAAACAGATAAAGTAGCCCAAGGAGCCATTAGAGCATTATCTGGCCTTAGGAAATTGCTGCCACTAACCCAACGCTACAGATTGAGGAACTTGTTTGAATAGGAAAGACAACCCCGCTGTATATAGTTGATATGTACGGAATAAGCTTACTGAGGTTTTACACAAGAAAACCAAGGATCAATCATAAATTTTTGAAAGAAGAAAAGAAATCATACCTGAAATCTCCTTTATTGTTAACTATCCTTTCAGCGGGGCAATAAGGTGCAGCTGTTTCTAGTACAACGATTTCCACCTGCTTGGAGATGTTTCCATAGGAGGTGTTGACCATGCATTCCCACATTCCTGTTGCATCAAAATCAATGCTGGACAAAATAAGCTCCCTACAAGAGAGTTAAAAGGAAAGCAAATTATCAGCCTGGCTTAGAAGGTATGTGACTCTGAAAACTCTCCATAGGGCAGAGCTCTTTAGACCGCAGTGAGGCTTCTTTAGTTTACTTAATCAATTCTGCAGCCCTCCTTACACACTCAAAAGCTTTAGGACAGCTACCAGTATTCTTAAACCTATTTATGGAAGTTTGTGACCAGTAACTGGCAGCATGGTGGGGCTGCATTACTCCCCTGACCTCTGGCTGAGTCACTGGTGGAGATGGAGGGAGAGAGAGGGTGAAGTGCTGGAAAGGTGTTCATGAACCATATTGACCTCCCTGGCACACACCCCTCTTCTTCTCTGTCCCTGTAAGCAGCAGTGATTCAGCTGGAGGGAGGTCAGATGAGGCTCAGGGTGTCATCCGCTACTGTACGTAGCTGATGCTGGAAGTATGTAACCATTCAAAGTGAAGCTCAGAGATGCCTTCCTATTTCTACTGAATTCCAGCTGACCTTGGCTTCTGGTTCAGTTCTGTTGTGAACAGAATAGGAAAAAAATCTGCCACCCAATTCTGCTTAAAGAAAAACCCTGCTGTGTCCCTACAAACACTCCCCCCCAAGTGAACATGTTCCCCCCCCCCTGAATTTGACCATTGATACAGATTCTGACAACAATCCAATGTAAGCACACTTGACAACTTGTAGATACAATGAACTTAATTTGTAACACATGGTACTTTTAAGATAGCAAATATTTACATTCCCTGGTTTGTTTATAATTTGTTTTTGTTGCTACTGATGTAATTCATTCTGTAACCCTAGGGTGAAAGGTGGAATAGAAATAATAACGAATAAATAAATTTCAGGTTGTGGTCATGAGTTAAACAAATTCAGGTGGTTATTGATTTCAATGTGGTTTTGAAAAGCCATATGTGATTCACTTCAAGAAACATCTTACAGACGTTCCTTTAATTTCTCTAAGCATGTTCATCTTTAACTTCTATGCATCCTGTTATTGGGATGGCTCTACAGTTGTAGGACTTCCTTCCTTGCTGTCCTGATTTTTGTGCAAATCAAGAATTCAAAATGAAATTTTCACCAATAAATGATACGACAAATTCAACAACCAGCCTTCCACACAGTGCCGGATTTACATATAAGCTAAACAAGCTATAGCTTAGGATCCCACTCTCTTGGAGGCCCCCAAAAAACTTAAAGGAATAAAACCCTGGATGTACATTTCCAAAATATAAGATAAAAAATAAAATAAAATAAAACCTACATACAGCAACAGTGTTTTGTGTTGTGTAGGCTCCTATGATGTAAGTAATGGGCCTTGTCTGCTAGCCTGCTCCCTAAAGTATCACTGGTTTGCTCATTTCTATATGTGCAAATGGCTTTAGATACCCATTAGGCCCATAAATTACCATATAGCATATATGCAACCCAAAAAACAGTGACAATTTGTTGTTGACAAAGGACAGCCGGGCATATAAAAAGCCTCATTACCTTCAGTAGCTTAGGGCCTCATCAAACCTAAATCCGGCCCTGCTTCCACACCATGTTTTCTCTTGGACACAATGGTGGTAGACAACTCTGCGCGCTAGGCACTAATGGAGCACTGCTTTGATCCTCCAGAGAAAGCATTCCACAAAATTGTAGTAAATAGCCTTTGGTTGAAATGATTCTACAGCGTGAGTACATCTCATGAGAATCTGGTGTTATCTTTCTGCTGCAACTTTAAATATAGCTGAGTTTATTCTACTTAGTTGTGGCCCTGAGACAAGGGTGGGAAATCCCAAATGCACTTTTAGAATGAATCTCACTTATAGCTCTCTTAATGATGCACGGTAGTATTTAACCCTTGCACAAAGCATCACTGATTATAGGGACTAATTCATTAGAACTCCGGGTTTCAAAAAAGTCATATCTTTTATGGCAGGAATTAAATGTATTACGGACGGTAGTTTAATTAAGCAACAATGGCAAGGTCTGTTATAAGATACCAGCGTACAGATAGCAATAAACAGCTTTTTCCAACTGCAGCCTGCCGGTTGCTTGTAACTGACGCGGAATTAGACAAAAATGTCAGCAAAAGGTATTCCCTTCCTATAAGAACTGGATTGCTGTAAAGGTTACAGAAGCTGGCTGGTGATATAGAAACCAGATATCTCAAATGACAGCGTTGCCATTCAAGCTATGTTGAACCATCAGGTCAGCCAACACCTTCCATTAAGGTAACACTGGGTGACCTTTACTTTTACGTTATAATCTCTCAACTCAATGGGCTGTTTGAATACAAAATTGCTTCTCTTCCCCTGCGCCCACCCCACCCAAAATGGAATGCACTTTCTAGGAGCTTACTATTTATAACATTTCCCTTTAAAAAAAAAAAGCTTTCTCCAAGACAAATATGAGCAGGCACTTCTGTATTTATCTGCTGTGCAAGGTTTCTTTGTGTTTGTGTTTGTTTGTTTGTTTGTTTGTGTGTGTGTGTGTGTGTGTGATCCTTGACCTGAAGTCTACAGTACTACAGTTCATTCTACAACTTTAGGAAGGCAGTCGCTTCATCACAGGGCTGTTCTTTTTCCATTTTATAACATGCTCACTAATCAGGAATTTAGATAACAAATAACTCTGCAGGCTACATTTTCAACCAGTATTACTATTATTTTGATAATGCCAAGGTCTATAGTGACAAGCCACAATGGGGAAATAGAATAAAAAAAGCATAATTTGCCACGACCCTAAATAGGAATGGCTGAGCGTCAGGGTTGGTACGTGGTAACTGGGGGACAGGATTGCAGGAGAGAGTGGTCTTGGGACAGCAGGGTGAGATTCCTCACTTATGTCATTCCCCTCTGTCAGTTCTGGCATTTCACAGGGTGGATGCAGCCCACCCTAGCCCAGGGGCCATCAGCTGGCAGCTCCATGTATTCCTCTCACCCAGTGGTGGCCAAACTCGGCCCTCCAGATGTTTTGGGACCACAATTCCCATCATCCCTGACCACTGGTTCTGTTAGCTAGGGATGATGAGAGTTGTAGTCCCAAAACATCTGGAGGGCCGAGTTTGGCCACCACTGCTGGCACCCATCATTCTGATCCAACCAACCCCTCCAAGACATCTCCTTGAATGACTCAGGACATCCATCTTGAATGTAACTATGGGTAAATTAGACCTGATGCAAAATACATCTTTGCTTTTATTTGTAGATTTATTTTAAATAGATGCAAACTGGGGGTGTCCAATAATTAATGGAATTTAACCTCCCTCTGCTGCAGTCCTGGGAGGAAATCCTTCTTTTGAAGCTAGCCTTTGTATTGGGAAGAAATTCCCCTTTGGCAATTCCTAGCTGACGCAATTTGAATTTTAATAAATCTGCACATTAAATGCAAATCTGCACTTAGTATCAGGTGTAGTTTGGCCCTAGGAATCTGCTTACATTATCTAAGCATATGAGAACATTACCCAAGCAATTTGGGATTACTCTCACAAATCAATACCTTTATCTTGAAGTTGTTTACAAGCACAGTCAATCCAAGGGTCTGGGATCAGTGCTAATGATTCCCATTAATGCCTTGTGTTTCAAATTAGAAAAAGACAGTGATATGCACTGCCTACATTTTTCTATCAATATTATATCTAAATGGAGAAAACACTGGAATTTTCTATGTGTTCAACCCCCGAGTCTTTAGACAATCAAAATTAGCTGCCATTCACACAGATGCAAACATAGTTTTTGTAAAACAAAAAAACCAAGATTATTATTAACACTTGCATTGGGGGAAAAGACCCTGTCTGCAATATCTCTTGTTCATTTTGACATTCTTCCTCACTTAGCCTTCACTGAACCCTGACTGTAGTACAGAAAGAAGTTAAGTGTAAAAGACCATGGATATTGACTGTTGCAGGAACCATCTGGCTGTGGCAAAAGATGGTAATTAATTTATACTCTTCAAGGTATCCTAGGGGCAGTGGTTACTTTAGTGAACATATTTACTTACTTAGCATCTGGATACGACAAGTGATGAACAGATCCTGGTCTCCCTAGAAACCCTTTAACAACTGAATTTAGTGCAGAAACAAAAGTTCTTAAAAGAGAACTTAAAAGAGAACCTTTGCCTCTCTTTGCTGTTCTAACTTCTCATGTACAACATGCTCTCTTTCTCTTTACAGCTTCTTCAGGAAAGCACCAGGCTTCCTTCCTCTCTCAGGCAACCTATACATATAAAAGGTAAAGGGACTCCTGCATTAGGTCCAGTCGCGGACGACTCTGGGGTTGCAGCACTCATCTCGCTTTATTGGCTGAGGGAGCCAGCGTACAGCTTCTGGGTCATGTGGCCAGCATGACAAAGCTGCTTCTGGCGAACCAGAGCAGCACACGGAAACACTGTTTACCTTCCTAGGCTCTGTGTTTAACCTATACATATACACAGCAGCAAAGCTGAACTGGCATTACTAGTTGTTTCGTGGCACTACAGTTCCAAATGCCATTCCTTCCATGAAATCATTAGCCAGTTGGGATCAGAGGCAACAACTGCACAGGAATGACCAAGGCTTTTGGCCCTGCTTACACAGTGCTATTTATTATTATTCCATGCATTTATTAAATTTGTATGCCATCCTTCATCCACAGAGCTCAGCACATAAAATTACACTATAAAAAAACACAAAATACATAATAAAAATAAGAACCGAAAGAGCAAACAAATACTGTATTCCACCCCTCTTATAGCAGTTGTGTGTGAAGAGCCCCTGTTAAAGATGATCTCACGGAGAGGTCTTCAGAGACTGGTGTCTCTTATAGCAAAGCCAAATTCATTAGACATTTTGAAGTTCTGCCACCTTTTTCTCCTGACAGAGTCCCTCTTCTGCTTTTCTCTTCCTTTTTTGCTGGTCTATTCTTATTTGCTCATGAGATACAAGTGACACAATCTGCAGTCAATTCTGTTCTTGTTGGGATTGTAGGTTTCATTATTGAACTAACCATTTGATGCCTCTAGGTGACCTGTTGGACATGCATTCTGATTTGCCTGCACAAAGTTTATGGGAAGTTTAGATTCAGACTATGAGACTCTGGCCTTTATTGAGTATTCATTCTGATTTGTTGTCGAGAGATTATACAATTAGCATTGCTCCAGATTTGCTTGTAGGGTGCTTGCACGTCTTCCTATCAAACATCAATTCATCCATCCCACTTTTCAGTGCCCTTTCCTGTCACTTTCCTAACTGCAACAAGTCTGTGGTTTTGTTTTGTTTTTAAAATGGATTTGTTGCGCCAGGGAGACAGAGTCCTTTAATCCACTTTATTTGAACACATAAACAATTAAATATGCACTTGAATCAGAGTACTCTCACAATCAAACCTTCTTTCTAGGGAACTCTCTGAACTGTAGCTTTGTGAGGGAAATATGGGTCCTTCTAACTACTCCCAGCCCCCTTTACAAACTACAGGCCATAAAACCTCCCAAGTGGTAGACTGGCCATGGGGAGATCTTTTAGGTTTAGCCCTAAAGGAGTGATCAGCCAGCAATCAGGATACATACTCAATGCCTAGGCTCAATGTCTACTTACATTTGTAAACAATAAAGATGTGACAATGTTAATTCCAAAGTGTTGTCCTGTCATTGTTGGTACTCTCACATCGCCTGCCCACCCCCCAGTGGGCTTGCAAAGTGTTCCACAATATACAGTGGAAATTAATTTAGGGAAAGTCATTATAATGTTCTTCTGTAGCCCTCAGCATGGGCCATTGCCCAACATAGAAACTCAGCATACAGAAAATAACTAATCTGGGGCATGACATTTTCATTTAGAACATGCACTTTCATCACTACAACTATGCATAACTAATTAACCAGACCTGAGGTTAGCCTTGTTATTAGTGGAGCTATTCCCTTTATTGTCTTGCAATAATATTTTTGCAATGTGTCTGTTGCATGCTGATGGCCATTTAAATGTCAGAAAGAAAAGTGACCAAGAAATAGAGGCCACAGGAACGCATTCCAATTGTCATTTCCCTGAGAAAGGTTCTCAGAATCTGACCTAATTTCCTGTATGTATCTGGAAGACTCCATCTCAGTTCTGGCAGAGAAAGGAAAACAAATTACTGGGAGATGAAGACTGTTTACTTATTTAAAAAAACCACCCACAATTTAGGTAAAAAGTCTGTAATGCCTATATCTAGTCCAAGTCACCATCCATTATTAATATGAACAAAGACTTTCAAAAATTAGGGTGCTCCCCAGAGCACACTGATGTGCAAAATAAGGACCAAAGGTTATGACATACAAAATCAAGAGAGAATGTGCAAATCTAGCTCTTTAAAATCAACTAAAACTGGGTATCTTAGCAACACAGGAAGCTATGTTATACTGAGTCAGACCGCTCAGGGTTCATTTAGCTCAGCATTGTCTATATATGGGTTTCTCAAACTTGAGTCTCCAGCTGTTTATGGACTACAACTCCCATCATCCCGAGGTAGCAGGACCAACCGTCAGGGATGATGGGAATTGTAGTCCCCAAAAAGCTGGAGACCCAACTTTGGGAAGCCCTGGGTTTGGCAGCAAATCTCCATGTTTTTTAGAGAGGGGTCCCTCCCAACTGTACCTAGAGATACAGGAGATCTTCTGCATGCAAAGTAAATTCTGTCAGGATGCTGATTCCAAGGGGAATGCCGACATGGCTGGGTCGTTTATATATAGAGAAGTAGCTCCCATATGGGCAGAGGAACATTAAAAAGGCCACAAAGAAACTCATTTATCCATGGAATGATTTTCCTTACAGTATAAACAGATCCTTAAATGAAAACCTGTTAGCAGCAAGCAGAAAACAAATTAAATTAAAGCTTATATTGGGCTTCCACAGATTCTTGGATATACAAACAAATGTTTGCCAGCTGTGATTTATCAGAACTAAGTTAAATGCAAGTACAATTGCACGATTTTCTTTCTCTGGGTGATAAGTAGAAAATACACAAAACTCATCTTCCTGTATCATGGTGAATAAAGGTCAGATTACAGTATAATAAGCTACTGCTGCTTTTGCCTAATCTAATCACTTTTGCCTGATACATAAAAAAGCAGGTAGGTTTACATACAGTAAACCTGCATGGGCAGGTTTTACGCCATTCCAAAAGGCAAGCCTTTGTGTTCCTTTACTCACTACCAGTGGCATTGGGGGGGCATAGGGGCAGTTGGCCTAGGTGCAAAATTGTTAGGGGTGCAAAACTTCAACACCTGGTGCTGCTTCTGGGCTCTGTTGAAAATGGATTCTACATGTGAGCCAGGAAGTGACCTCGTCAGACAATGGAACAATTCTTTTCTTGTCACTGTGGTTTCAATCTCCTGGGTGATGCAGAAACCACTAGGCAGTTGAATGTGCATGCGTACTCTGTCCATTTTCCTCCTTCTCACCACCACCCTCCTTGTGGACCCGGCCACTGGAAATCCATGCTACGCCACTGCTCACTACATATGCTGAGACACACACACTACTGTTGGGTGTTGCAAACTTCTTTGGAGGGCATTTTAGAGTGGGGTGGGGGATGCCTGAATCTCATGGGGAGTCACTGCTCCACATTAGTGGATTAGTGTGATAACACAGCTACTGCACAGAGCAGGTTAGTTATCCAAATAAATTATAATGGCTTTCGGTCAGTGGTGCACATGCAAAGCATCCCAACTCACCCAAAATTTGCTCCTTATACTTCCTTTGTTAGACACTGCTCCCACAGAATCCTTAAACAGTTCTTTAAAAACAAATTTAAGAGCAGTCTGCAGATCTAGCAGGATTGACGTTTAAATCAGAGAAAATCTGTATGCATGCTTTGGTGCCATTTTCTTGGATCTTGTCCCAATCAGCCAAACTACAAGAACCATCTTGGATACTTTTATAGTGGAAAGGCAGACTGTACTCTTTTAAAAAAGAAAAAAAGAAAGGAAACTTCGCTTCTTACTTGCTTTAAATATGGGGCAGTTTATGGCAAGGTGATAGGATGAAAAATGCATGCAGAGCAGAAACAGGCCATACGATCTGAGAGATGAACCACAGGATTCCTTCAATATCACTATCACTATCACTATTATTTATTTATTTATTTATTTATTTATTTATTTATTTATTTATTTATTCTTTCTTTCTTGTTATTATTTTTTTCCCAGCCAGTCTGGGCGGCTTCCAACAAAATATTAAAATACAATAGTCTATTAAACATTAAAAGCTTCCTTAAACAGGGCTGCCTTCAGATGTCTTCTAAAAGTCTGCTAGTTGTTTTTCTCTCTGACATCTGGTGGGAGGGTGTTCCACAGGGTGGGTGCCACTACCGAGAAGGCCCTCTGCCTGGTTCCCTGTAACTTGGCTTCATTCATACTTCTAGGCATTCTGCCACTGCTTGAATGATTGTGTAGTCAAGTCAGCTCTGGAACCACCCAGAGTGTGGGAAGCGCTAGACAAGTAAAACACAGCCTATTTGCAGGACTTTTCCCTCATACTTCTAACCTACAATTCCACAATGTTGACTTTGCTTTGACAAGCCCACTTCTCACTAGGTCTAGCAACACAGCCCACAACATTCAATGTTGGACCGAGACAATAGAAACAAGAACCACCACCACAATAAAACTATGGCAGCAACTGGTCTAGCAAACAGAAAACCCACACCGAGGCATTGTTAAGTAAAATATTTCCAAGATGATGAATAAAAAGTGCTAATCTCTGCATAATAATCCTTGATTATTTGATTGTGTGCCTTTGGGAACAGCTAGAAAATGGCAGCCAACAGAGTTCACCACAATAATTAATTTTAAAATTAGTATTTGTTGCATTATTTTAATGCAGACTTTCATTTGGCATCCTCTGCTTGTGTCTGACACTTCCTCTCCCTCAGAATGTGTTTAGATGTTGAATAATGCTATATTTCTTGGAGATCAAACCAGCACAATTCAGTTCCAACATCACTGGCCAGATTCAGTGATCTTCTGGAAGGCCCTCAACAACTTGGGTCTAGGATATCTTAAGGAGTGCCTGATCCCTTAAAGCATGGCCTGATCGTGGATATATCTGAGGGGGTCTCTGCTGGTGGTTTCCTATGGCTCAGAGGCAAGGATCATAACTACTAGAAGCTGGCCATTCAGTGTTGTGGACCCAACCCTGTGGTGGTCCAATCCAAGTGATTGAGATTAAATAGGCTCCCTCTTCGCTGAACTTCAGGCGCATTACAAAGACTTAAAACAAAACAAAAAATTCAGCAGGCATTTTAAGGCAGTTTTCTGTTTTTATGATGAATTTATTTTGATTGTTCTTTCTCTCTTTTTAAAATATTTTTATGTACACGGCTTAGGAATCTTGAATATGAAAGGGTACATAAATATTTGAAAGAAAATAAGACAACCGGAAGTCCAGACCGGAAGTCCCAACACACATCTGGCAGCAGGAGCATTGCCAAGCCCTTCTTGGGAAGAGAATGAATGAGTCAGTGTGGGCTCAAGGGAAGAAGGAAGCCATACAACCAAGTTATTGCAACACCATATCCTCCTCAGCTCTTAATTCAGTGTTTGCCAGACTCCTGCTGCTTCTTAAGCAATCTGTCCTGTTCTCCCCTGCTTCTGGCTCAGAAGGAGAGAGACAAGGCATTGCCTGAGAGGTTAACTGTCTCAGGACTGTCCAGGGCAGAGGACATGACTTTATCTGACACCTCAGGCTGAGAATGTGCCTCTGATGGAACCCCCACTGCTCTGATGCTGAGCCAGAGCCTGCAGAACTGGACAACCTCAAAGTGGGTAAGGTTAACAGCAGATCCCAACAGTGCCACTCTAATCAGGTGGTAATATCACTGCTACTATCTGTAATGTTTATTAAGCTGCAAATGCTGCTTCATGTCCATTTTCAACTGCCCCAAGAAAAAGCTAATTTAAACATTCGTATTTTCACCCTATGCCCAAGACACTATAGGTCACGCAGTTTTTGCTTTAATCTAAGTCACGTGAGAACATTTTGCATCAGTATATGTATGACATGCAATAGTTATTATTATTATTATTATTATTATTATTATTATTATTTATTATTATTATTATTATTATTATTATTATTATTATTATTATTATTATTTACCAGACTACCAGACTAGAGGACATCTGAAGGCAGCCCTATTTAGTGAAGCTTTTAATGTTTAATAAATTATTGTATTTTAATACTTCTGTTGGAAGCCGCCCAGAGTGGCTGGGGAAACCTAGCCAGACGGCCGGGGTATAAATAAATAAATAAATAAATAAATAAATAATACCCTCCCCATCTGGCTGGTCTTCCAACAAAATATCAAAATACAGTAATCCATCAAACATTTAAAGCTTCCTTAAACAGGGCTGCCTTCAGATGTCTTCTAAAACTCTGGTAGTTGTTTTTCTCTTTGACATCTGGTGGGAGGGCATTCCACAGGGTGGGTGCCACCACGAAGAAGGCCCTCTGCCTGGTTCCCTGAACTTGGCTTCTCGCAGTGAGGGAACCGCCAGAACGCCCTCGGCACTGGACCTCAGTGTCCGGGTAGAACGATGGGGGTGGAGTTGCTCCCTTCAGGTATACAAGGTAGGACAACTGAACTTTCCCTGACCTGGTTTCACAACTGTCTTCCACCAAGTATTTACAAATTCTATTAAAAAAGCCTTCTGCATTCAGGGTTGCCATTGGCCACGAACCAATATTTGTATCACACAAAATAAGATCTGGCTTTGGGGATGCTTGAACTATTTGCACTGGCCTCTTTCCATTCATTTGCGAAGGTTCAGCAGCCTGCCAGTGAAAGCCTATTCTGTTAGACATGTTGCTCTCGGCTGAACTTTGATCACTAATCCAAGAAATGCTGGTTGTTTTAATGCTTTATTGGACTGTATTGTTTGACATTTTGTCTCTTGCCGGGAGACAAAATGTGTAAAACACGACTTTCATGTAACTTTAGGTGTGCATGATGGTTTCTCCATTTCTCAAATCCCTACAAAGGGCTATCATCTCTGCTACACAATATATTGTCAGTTTTGTTGACAGCCTGACAGTACAAAGCTTGTATATTCTGTGTAAACTCTAGCTCGCCTTTTATATTATAATCTATGGTTGGAAACGTGTTACAAAACCATGTATAAGGTGGTTAACCTTTTTAATGTTGATTGGAATTATGGTGCCTTGGCTGAGTAGCCCTAGTAGCTGGAAAGGGTTGGAAAGAATGCTGTATTCCCCCCCCCCCTTACTGAAAGAACAACAGAAAAATTCATTGCGCCTGAGAAACCTATGTATCAGTATATACATATAATACCACACAGCCATTTGCAACAACATGACTTTGGCAAGGTCTTGTTATCTTTGATGAAGAGCACTCTGATCACAGTTCTTATTACAGTTTCATATCACTGAGAAGCCTGCATCATTTATTCATATAGCTGTGTTGGACATGGAGTCAGCCTTGGAGCATGGAGCTATGAAAATAAGCTGTCATTCTTCAGTGGCAGCAGCGTCATTTTCTCTCTCGCATACCTGACACACATCCTTTTTTCAGCTTAAACCTACAGTGAGATTAACTCAGAGGTGTTTTGTTTTATTTATTTTTTATTTTTTATTTTAAAAAGCCCTACAGATTAAGACAGAGCAAACGAAATCCTCAAAGATTCCTCTTTGCACGATCTCACACAGAAGCTATCTTAGAACACCAACAGCCAGCCCGTTCAGCACGGAACATAGAACAAACCTTGGCTACTGATCAGTTAAAAAGGAGGGACCTTAACCCAAAGTCTAGGCAGCAGCAGGAATAGCCTCTCTGGCACCCGGGGCAGTGCACATGCCGTGCACCTGTGGTAGTGGCAAGGGGGTGGGGGTGGGGCGATCGCACCCAGGGGCACAATCCGGCGCAGCCGCAATCACACCTGGGGTGCCATCTGGCGCAGCAGGGATTGTACCGGGGGGTGCCATCTGATGTGGCCCCGATAGTGCTGGGGGGTGCCACCCGGGCTGGGGCAACGGCGCAACGGCGACCCCCTGAGACTCCCAAACATACCCTGAGCCTGGGTAGCTGCACCCGCGCAGGTCATCCTCTCCCCTGCCTGCCTGCCTCCTCCAGCTGGGAGCGCGGGGGAAGCAGCGCGGGCGACGCAGCAAATGTGACCCCCGCCATAGTCTGTGCATAGGCCATAGTTTGGCTTACCGTGACATGTTAACCACGCCAGTTTCTGGAAAATACAGAAGCTTGCCATCTTGCTCCTTGCTGTAGTACTCTATTTTGAAAGCCTATACTCTCCCTCAACTACATTTCTTTTCCAGCTGCTTGCCTGGGTTTCTTGCTGCACTTTATTTAAACGCCTTTACACACTTCCCTTTTATCTCATAAGTTTATGCCATCTATACATTTGGTGTCAACATTTTCCATTTTCTTTTTCATCCAACCTAATATATTTAAAACATATTGTGGCTGTGCTAAAAAAAAATTAACCTATAAAGTGAAAAGCATTGTAAGGCTAAATTGTGACACACAAAAAACCTCATCTAAAATGTGTGGCCAACTAGGAAGGTCATTAAAATATAAAAACATAATAAAATGTAAACATTAAAGAAAATCTTCCCTATACAGGATTGCCTTCAGACGGCTCAGGGGTCTGATAACCTCATACCCTCCAACATTTATCCAATGAACATTACCTGGCATTGAAAATATTGTAATGTCAGTGGGGGGAATTCAGAGTGCCATAACAAAAAAGGTCCTCTCTTTTGTATTACTAATTGTTACTGTTGATGATGATTTACGGTATTACAAAAACAGATTCCTTTCAAGCCTCACATTTAAGTAATTGAGAGGCATCTCGATAAAAAGTTGTCACCCTTGACATAGATTCTTTTTGTTATTATTTGAAACCCAATTCAGCCAACTTCATTGGTGTGCCTCACAATATACTATTAAATTTAGGATAGCTAATCCTTCTGTTTGGGTTGAGGCCTTCTCCTTTGTGAATACAAGCCATGCTTCCGAAAAAAGGGAATAGCTGGAGAAGGGCCACTAAAAAAGAAGTGGGCAGGCTGGTATGGCCTAGCCACACACTTTCCATAATCTTCAAAGACATAAAGGAATTTGACAATACAAGGTAAACATTTGCTCAGGGAAGTCAGCGGAACTCAGCTCCCGGGAACATATTTTTCAGATGCACAAATTATTTTCAAATGCTATAGGAAATATGTTGCTGGCTCATGGTAGAAATATACTATTTCAATGACTGGTAGGGAACAGGTTTCTTAACTTATATATGAAAGTATACATATGACCATGGAAACAATATGTCAGGGTAACTTTGAAAAGTTCAAATAATATTATTATTGGCCAATACCTGAAAAATTGAAGTAAGAAGTAATTGAAAACATTCTCAAGTGTCCCATACGTTTGCTGCCAAGAAAAATGTCATGAGGCAGAGTCTCACTTTATAAATTAGTTTCATTAGCACAGTACAAAAAATGTTTAGGTTGTCATTTATTTTCAATTCTGTCTTAACAGAAAGCTAGTAATGTGGCTGAATATATTATATTTGCAAAGGAAAGACAATAAAACTGGAATGTCTATACATGATAATTGTGTTGAGCTGGAAATACATATCCAGAACAATAGGGATATATGGGCACTTTTAGTCACTCTCTTTACGAATTTCAGAAAGTAGCTTTGGAAAGACTGAGCATAGTATCTGTACTAAAAGGCAACACATACAGTTAAACACAGGGGGTGGAAGACTGCCCCTGTTTCCATGACAACACTTACAGTAACAGTTGCACACACATTAATTTGATTTTATATGTGGAGCTATACTTGAGGCTGAGCCAAAATGGCCCTCCATTTTCAACAGCCCTTGTCAGAGGGACACAAGGCTTTCTACTGTTCTTCTAGGAACCCTGCAAACAGCTACAAAATGCTGTCCCCCACCGATTTTACTGGCTCCCTTTCCATGACCCCACACGGCAGATCTTATTTTTGCAAGGCTCACAAATATTCAAAAGTGTTAACTACGCAAAGTGTGTTGGCTTTCAAAAAATACAATTAGTATAACATTCAAAAGTAATGCTAGGTCATGATGTTGCAATATATGGGCTACATTCTGTTAACTTCATGGGTATAGAAAGTGGGAGGAGAAGTGTTATAAAATCAAGGCAGATTAGATCATATTAATCAGACATTTAGTTTTATGGTGGGTTGCAAAGAAAGTCTGCAGTTGCAGAAATGAGAGGGCAGGGCAGTATCTACCCAGTAATTTAAGCAGCAGGTGTTTGATAGAACTAATTAAACTATCAGCCCTGCGTTGCACATATTGATTTTTATGTTGTGAATCAGTTTCAACCTTCCCATATTCAACATGCTCCCTCTTTTTTGATCTTTCTAAACATTCACAACAAGGCAATTTTGTATACTGTAAAACAAATTTTTTTTGCATAGCGAAGGTTGAAAAGCAGCAGTATAGCTAATCATTCCAGTCTCCTACTGGTAAAAAAATGAACTAGATGATGTCAGTTGTCCCTTGATATAAAGTAAACACACACAAATTAGAGCAACCTGGCGGGGCATCGTAGTTCTGAGACTGTACTGTCCAATATGAAATTCATAAAGCATGATTCAGGTTCTTAATACATTTGCATTGGTTGCTGCCAAATGCATGCGGCTTTGAGAATTGTTCTGTCTAGGTATTGCTGGCAGGTGCAACAGCAGGACCCTTCTGAAAAAAAATCTCATGGGGCAGAACTCGGCAAGAATGGTTGAAAATAAATAAATAAATCCAAGACGTTAAACAATGAAGTTGCGTTTTTAAGAAGAAAAAGCTTGTTCTAGTAAAATGATACTGATGAATAAATGGTTGACATAGAAAGAAACTGATGTTAATTGGTGAAACAAAATTTAAAAATTCCTTCCAGTAGCACCTTAGAGACCAACTACGTTTGTCATTTGTATGAGCTTTCGTGCGCATGCACACTTCTTCAGATACCTGAAGGTGAACACTTTCCCCCTCTGTGTTACAGAGAGAGAGAGAGAGAGAGAGAGAGAGAGAGAGAGAGAGAGAGAGAGAGAGAGACGGGAGAATTCATAAACAGTCTTTAAATATTACTCCACCTGAACATTAACAGAAAGTGCTGGGAGAGGGAGCATCCATTGAGAGGTAGTTTGTAGCAGCTAGCCATTTTCCACGAGGGGAAAATATGCCAACTCCGCAATCCTATACATATCTGCTGAGAGTACTATCATGAATATAATACATAACCAATGAGAAACTTTTTATCAACAGAATCACCTATAATTCTAGTTTAGACACCTCCAAAGGGCTATCAAAAACCAATGCATGTTCCAGGGAAACGTCTGCCCTTAAGTGTTGTTGAATTTAAATAAATGGAAAGTTTCGGTAGACATTTGATGGACGAGGCTGCGGAGCTGGAATTCATCAGCAAAAGAAACGAGTCTTTCAGGGATCATTCTGAGAAGAAGTTACTCTCTTTACTCATCATATGTCTCCTAAAGCACTTGGGACTATTAAAATACCTTTATGTCATCTTTAAAACACCTCTCCCTAATAAGTCAAATGTACCACGCAGGTGCCACTGGCTTACAACTTAACCAAGTGAAATGGTGGGGAGACTCTAACATTAGTATTTAGGCTCCAGTTTGAATCTGGAGACGTGGGTGGCGCTGTGGGTTAAACCACAGAGCCTAGGGCTTGCCGATCAGATGGTCAGCAGTTCGAATCCCCGCAACGGGGTGAGCTCCTGTTGTTCGGTCCCTGCTCCTGCCAACCTAGCAGTTCGAAAGCACCTCAAAGTGCAAGTAGATAAATAGGTACCGCTACAGCGGGAAGGTAAATGCCGTTTCCGTTTGTTGCTCTGGTTCGCCAGAAGAGGCTTTGTCATGCTGGCCACATGACCTGGAAGCTGTACGCCAGCTCCCTCGGCCAATAACGCGAGATGAGCGCTGCAACCCCAGAGTCGGTCATGACTGGACCTAATGGTTAGGGGTCCCTTTACCTTTACCTTGAATATGGAGAAGTGTGAGCATCTCAGAAAGATGGAAATCTACCTGGCAGCCAGGAAAGACCAAAACAAAAACCCAAACTAGAAACCATCATTCGCCAACTGCTGAAATCATACTGTATGTTTTCCCTGACCCAGTTCCTTCCAGACGTTGATGAATCGTGACACCTATCATCCCTGACCATCGGGCCATGCTGACTGGGGCTGATGGGAATTGAAGCCCTATATATATTTGAAGTGCGCTAGGTTGGGGAAAGCTGTTCTAAATAATACCAAAGATGGGAATATATTACCGTGTGATTAAACAGCAGTCATGCGTTATGCTGTCCTCCACAAACACGCCACTTTCGTCATCCGTTTCAACTAGGCGTCCATCGTGGTACCAATGCACTTGTGTAGTATTATCGAGGTATGTTGCTGTGCACTGAAATGGCAAGCGGTCGCCATGAAAAACCACCTGTCTCTGGGATGGTATCAATTCAAATAGAGGCAGCTCCAGCGGTCCAGCTGTAGGTGAGAAGATAAAGGAAACAATTCGTTTATTGCATTGTTAATGCATTGTTAGTGATGGAGAGGAGAGGAGAGGAGCAGTACTAGAGTCAGCAAAAAACAATAATGGACAAATAGATCTTCGCAGTGCTATTCTACACATGCCTACTCAGCAGCAAGTCCCTTTGAATTTAATGGGGTTTACTTCCAGCTAAATGGGTATAGGATCATGCCCATCATTTCTTGTCACTAGAATGAAAATACCAAGTTTGTTTTTTTTAAGTACACAGGGTATATCTTCCACAGATGCAATTACTGTGTATATCCTGTGCCCCATGTCAACAAGAGGGCTCACAAACATACTGTGTTTCTCCAAAAATAAGACACCGTCTTATATTTATTTCCCCCCAAAAAAGCACACGGTGGCTTATTTTCAGGGGATGTCTTATTTTTTTATTATTAAGTATGGTACAGTTTAACAGTTTAAACTGCCTATCACTGTGGCTTATTTTCAGGGTATGGCTTATTTTCGGAGTATGGCATATTTTGGGGGGTATGGCTTATTTTCGGGGTATGGCTTATTTTCGGAGAAATGCGGTAGTTGCCAGGTGATCATCAATGTCTATAAATCTCCATATGGCAGCGACCTGCGAACTAGATGAGTAGTACCAAGTGGCAGACCCTAAACTTCCTAGTAAATTCTGTATGTGCTGCCGAGAACCTTGAAGAAGCTCTTTTCCATCCTTGAACAATAAGGTTTGCTGAAACAAAACACATGCCCATAAGCTGCGCACACAGTCCATCACACTGTCAGTTTGGCAGTTTCCATTTCATTCTGTAAACCAATTCAAGACAATTATACTATGATTGGTAAAACACTGCAGAAAGTAAAGTGTTTGTGCCGAGAGTTATGATTATGAGGGGGAATCACATTAGACTCACGTGATCAAGTCAACCCACCTGTGATTAACACACTGCTGATTTCAATGCAACGTTAGGTTAATGTGCAATCTTTTTGCAAAAGGTGCAATAAATGGAAAGACCTTGTCTCCCCCTCCTGTCTAATTTCTCTCCCTTTCCTTCTTATTGTCTAGGCTGAGCACAGCTGCCACAATATTAGAAGCTAATGCACACAGCATTGTATTTTCAAGGAAGAAAGAAAGCACTTTCAGCTCAAGGGTCAAATACTGTGACTCGTACTAAGCAGTAATTTTATTCCACATTTAGCTGCACTGATTGTAATAAATCTACAAACAACACAGCAGTGCTAATTTAGATGGAATGGCTAAGTCTCAAGCTCTGCTTTTTTAATTTTGTGAAAATAATGATAACATTTATTCACTTGGTTGTACCTTTCAACGGGTACATATTTTTATCCTCAGGTCTTCTGCTTATAAAGGAAATGTTTTAGTGCTTCCAGTTCAGCATGAAATGGAAACACCTTTGCATCTTTTCAGAGTTAGAGGATGGAAGGAATTCTTCTCTAATCAAATGATAAATAAATAAATGTATACCAGCCTATTAACACTTAACAGGCACAAGACTAATATAATGTAAGTCAATTGTTGAAAGTAATGAACATGATCAATGTATATGTTTTTTCTAGTATTTACACATATTTATAATAAACTGATTGCCAAATGTATTTGGCTATGTTGACATCTCTTGACAGACAGAGAGATAAAAGTGTCTATAGTCTATCTATCTATCTATCTATCTATCTATCTATCTATCTATCTATCTATCTACTTTTCTAGAAGATGTGTTGAACTATCAATATAGCATAAATTAATACTCTAGCTCAGAGGTTTTCAATCTTTTTGGGTCCACGGCTCTCTTGACCAACTACATTCCTTCTGTCGCACCCCTGTGCGTCTCAGAAGCCCAGTTTTGTCACCCCTTGCCTGCAGAGCCAGCAGCCCCTCACCCTTTTCAAACACCCTCCCTTGTGGAGTGTTCCTAAACTCTCCCCTCTCCTTGGGAATCCTCTGGGCAGCCGCTTGTCTCTGAGCTGCCCTCCCTGCCCCAAAGAGAGGTATCTCCTCCCACTGCCCAAAAGGGGCCTGGGAAACACCCCCTGGCCATCCCCAGAGGCACCATTCGCCTGGGGAGCTTGTAGTCAGGGCTGCTGCAACTAACAGCCATGCAAGCCTTTGGGAGGCAGAGAGGCAAGAGGGCATTAGAGGAAGGGAGGGAAGGAAAGATGGACAGAGGCCAGTGTTGCCCGTGGCACCCCTGACCATCATTCAAGGCACCCTAGGATGCCATGGCCCACTGGTTGAAAACCACTGTTCTAGCTTATGTTGAACACCTTAATCATGCAATAAAAATCACATTTCCTGTTTTGACGGAGATTTATAAATGCCCAGAATTGTTTATACCCCACCCATCTGTCTGGGTTTCCCCAGCCACTCTGGACAGGCTAGAGGAGATGGCATTTTCCATTGCAGCAACCAGGCTACGAAACTCCCTATCCCTGTGACACTGAGGACTTATCGACACTTCCTCTTGTTCTGCTGCTTTCCTCCAAGGAAAACCACTCTTTAGTGCTCAATCAGAGCAAACAACAATTTGGATTCTTCCCAGGTTGACATTTGTTCCACTCTATTGCTGAAGAGCAGCATTTCCCTTGGAAAGAAGCGGAGCAAGGGGCAGACCACGCAGACCCATGCTGAGAAAGCGCGGGTCAAACAGAAAATTGTTTGGAGCTGTGCTTTTTAGGCACAGCTCAAGGTGAAGTGTGAAAGAGCCCTGAGTTGACATTTACAGTGCAATCATAAGCATATCTACTCCGAAGAAAGCTTTATTTAATTCAACTGAGATTACTCCCACGTGAGTTGGGTTCGGCCTGCAGACTTAGACATCAAGCAGAAACCTTATGTTTTGACAGGTCCATGGTCTTCCAGTTCCTGATTTTGTTTACTTCCAGGCTGTTTTAAAGAAGGATTTAAGCAGCAATGTTTATTTTATTATATTTTAATACCTGGTGTTTTAAATTTGGTGATTTAAGCCACCATGAACATTTTTTTTTGTAGAAATGTTCTAAGTAATTAAATCATTATACTGTGGCTTGGAATACAGCAAACGAATGAAGTCAGTTTTACTGCCAAAACAATGTATTCATTTCTCGGTTCCTGCTGAATACAACCAGTCCAAGTAGCCAGGAAGCCATATTCTTAACTTAGTGATGAAAATTGGCAATGGATACAAAGTGTTGCTCAGTGGGAGTGGAAAAAATTGGACAGGCACTTTGTATTCGATCTCCAAAAACCCAGCTATAATTGACTTGAGTCCTAGAAATAGCTTAGCAGAATGTGGAAATGAAAGATAATGCTAGAATTAGAAAAAATTCAGAATTTGATATATGACACAGAAGTAAATAGCTTGCTTATAAGTTATTTACAATGGATTGTATTGAACGTTAGTCATACTCTGAGCAAACCTAAGATGCCCATCATCAATGGGTCTACTCTGCGTAAAGGTTAGTTGGAGACGATACAATGAAACTCCCATAGTATGACACTAAGGCTGCAATCTTATCATTTGCCTGGAAGTAAGCCTCACTGAATTCAACAGGACTTACATCTGAGTAGAGACACGGCCAGAGACATGTAAAAGTGTGTGCACCTTCAGCTGTGTTTCACAATGCTTCTACAAATTAAATAAAATTAATACATTTGTCAGAGCGATGGAAACAAGTAATCTGAAGGTTCAATCCAAGCCCTGAAATCAATGGAGACCCTTTTCTGTGTGTCCTTGCAAGCTGAAATATGGTGGGTTGTCACAAGAGACTTCTTAATAGTGGCCTTCTGCTTACGGAATGTCCTCTGCAGTGTGATTCATCTGGTGTCTACTTTAACACCAAGATGCCAGCCAAATACCACTTTATTTTCAAAAGTATTAACCTCCATACTTTTAATCTTTGGTAGAACGGTATGCAGGGTGGATAAAAATCAATGATTTTTTTAAAAAAATCAAAAAAATCGGATTTTTTTGATTTAAATCGGATTTTTTTGATTTAAATCGATTTTTTTGATTTAAATCGGATTTTTTTAAATAAAATGCTTTTTGAGGAAAATATTTTACCATCCAAAGGTTATTCCATCATGAAATAAAGTTTAGTTTTTTAATTATGTAGAATAAGGTTGTATATGTTTAATTTTGGGGTAAATTAATTCCATTAATCCATTCACAATGTCATGCTCTTCCAGAGGTTTTTGTAAGATTATTGGGCAGTTTCTCTGCCTACAAGATATTATCACAGATGCTTGGGTTACTTTTGCAGTTCTCAAAACTGAATTTGACTCAGCAGAGATCACATGCCTCTTCTTCACAGCAAAAATGTTATAACATGAACAGAGTTGAGAAAAAGACCTTAATCCTATTGTTCTACAAACCTATGAATACAGAAACAACCCCTTCAGTGCTAAGTTTCAAGAAGTTCAGTGAATAGAATAGAAACAATATTTTTCTGATTGTTTGGAGTGGACAGTATTTAAGTTTTTCATGTGATTTAAATCGACTATGATTTAAATCAAGCCTTACTGACTAGTGATTTAAATCGTGATTTAAATCATGATTTAAATCAGTTTGATTTAAATCAAATCCACCCTGACGGTATGCTTTACCATGATTGCATAGGATGACTGAAGAGTTGGAAAGGAGCCTGAGGGCCATCCGGTCCAACCCCCTGCAATGCAGGTTTAACATTGTGAAACTAGTTAGGGCTCACGTTTGCCCTTATTTTTAGACTTCCCCAAAGTAAAAATTGTTCTTAGCGTTGGTGTTGCCATCTAAAATATTATTTTCGTATATTTTGCAACTTTAAGCAGTTTTTATCGCTTTTGTACCCAGAGAACAATTGCCACTGGAAGACTGACAATCACTTTGTAATCTGTAATATAAACATCAACTCAGCCTCTGGCACCAAAGCCTGGGCCTTCTCGTAGGCTCCCCCTTTTCTCTGCACACCTCCATCTGGTTTTAATACTGCAAATGGCTCAACAACATTTCTCAAAATATAATTCTGTCATTTGGCATTAAGACATTTCCATAAGTCAGCTGGTGTGTGTCCCAGCACAGTGTTTTCGCACCTGATATTGTGAAAGAATTATTAATTAAAACCGGGAAGAGGAGACCTGAGGATTCTATGAATTGGCAAATTGATGAGGAGCCGTAGTATCATGAAAAGCCTTTTTATTCAGCTCCATCATTGAATTTAATGTACAGGCGTATGAGTCAGGGAACCCCCAGACATATGCAACACCCCTTGAGTTACTCAGTTTTCTGACTAAGTACAAAGCAATGATTCCTTACTATGGGAATCAGGAACAGAGTTTCTTCACAGGCTGATCTCTCCCCCCCCCCCCCGAAATCTAAGTTGCCCTAACATTCTGCTATAGCCAACATTTTAGCCCCTAGTTCTGGACTTCTTAAAACTCAGCTTACAAATTGTACACAAACCTGTAGCCTATCAACCCAGTTGGAGTTGAAAAAGCCATTTCTAGTGGGTAGAATCAGGACTGGGCAGGCAAAGAGGAGAGAGAGTTTGCTTAATCCTTTCCCTGCTCATCATTCATTCACTCATTCATTTAAGTTATTTATATCTTGCCTTTCCTCATCTAGTTCAAGGCACCTTATGAACATAATAAAACAAAAACAAAACAGCAATGTTCAAAAAGAACAAACAATAAAGGCCAGCAATGAAACAATTTAAAAACATCATCCAAAAAGCACAATACACAGCCATGGTTAAAACACCCAGAGAGACACAAAAGTATCATAAAATTATTAAATATCACTTTGCTAAATCAAAACCCAGCCATCTACCGATATTTGTGTGTGTGGTTTGTGTTTTCAGATGCCAAGCTGCACAAATATGCCCAATATCCGACCTTAAATTTTAAACCTAGCTCATCTGATAAGAGCCACACAACACAGGAATCAATAATTACCTCTGCTGCATTTCAGTATATCTATATCTAATACAGTGAGATTATGGTGCTGGAGGAGACTCTTGAGAGTCCCATGGACTGCAAGAAGATCAAACCTATCCATTCTGAAGGAAATCAGCCCTGAGTGCTCACTAGAAGGACAGATCCTGAAGCTGAGGCTCCAATACTTTGGCCACCTCATGAGAAGAGAAGACTCCCTGGAAAAGACCCTGATGTTGGGAAAGATTGAGGGCACAAGGAGAAGGGGACGTCACAGGACGAGATGGTTGGACAGCTACGAACATGAGTTTGACCAAACTGCGGGAGGCAGTGGAAGACAGGAGTGCCTGGCATGCTATGGTCCATGGGGTCACAAAGAGTCGGACATGACTAAACGACTAAACAACAACAATACAGCGAGAGGGGGGTGGGGAACTGGCCACTGAACGTTCAGACATATTTAATTGTAGATATATACCTAAAGTATAAAAGTACAACCAAATTTTGGTACACAGCAGATAAATCATTTATAGAAGCAAATGAAGGGTTTTCTAATATCTATTCATAAATGGGTAGAGAGAGAACCTTACCACATTGCCGCATTAGATTTGTAGCAGACTCTCTCTAGGGTGTACAAGTACTTTTTATAAACCATGACAGAATGGATGTCAAAAATGATTTAACATTTACTTGCCTGTTAGTCCCTTAATGCTAATAAAACACAATGCCATTCAAAATCATTTCCATTTGGCTGATTAGTGTAAGCTCTAAACAACATAGCGACACACAGCTTGAGCAAACCTCACACGTTCTCTTCCATTACAAATGCCTCAAAAACAAATGCACATGGTTTTGTTTATCGGCAGCTTCCTAGAGAGTATACCATGTCAAGTGAGTTTGTTTGTAATAGATCAGCATCACATTGGAAAGATTAGCCCCTTTTCTCGAGACATTCCTGGAGGCCAAACAAGATCATTCATACACTAAACAACAGTCAGCCTGCCATGGAGAAATGCATACTGTTATGTAGCTGTGGAAACGTTTTGAGGAAGTAGAGTATCTTAAATAATCACAGACTGCGTATCTGCAAGTCATGTTGCTTGTTCCACCTTCTCTTCCAAATGGCTTTATTAGTGGAGGCAGGAGAGATGTATTCCGAGGTGTGAACGGTTTATATGGGGCAGGGGCACAGAGTAAAAAGCACCTAGGGTGGGGCCCTAAAGGTAAAGGTAAAGGGACCCCGACTGTTAGGTCCAGCCGTGACCGACTCTGGAGTTGCGGCGCTCATCTCGCTTTATGGCCAAGGGAGCCAGCATACAGCTTCCGGGTCATGTGGCCAGCATGACAAAGCCGCTTCTGGCGAACCAGAGCAGTGCACAGGAATGCTGTTTACCTTCCTGGCGGAGCAGTACCTATTTATCTACTTGCACTTTGAGGTGCTTTCGAACTGCTAGGTTGGCAGGAGCTGGGATCGAGCACTGGGAGCTCACCCCGTCGCGGGGATTCGAACCACTGACCTTCTGATCGGCAAGCCCTAGGCTCTGTGGTTTAACTCACAGTGCCACCCGCGTCCCTGATCTGAACCATAGAGGGTAGCAAAATGTTAAAAGCTCTCACGTTTCCCGCCCTGGTACCAACCTGAATTAGGATCCCAGAGTCTGCTCACTAATGATGATGGTGATGCAACTGCTAATTGTGCGACTTGTATCCTATCTCCATCTGTATGACTCCATCTCTCCCTCTGCTATTTTCCCCAGTGCAGAGACCCATCTATGTTAACTTTTTAAAGGCACCGGGTACATCAATGCTACAATATAAAGCAGCACCAGCAAGGCAAATTCTAAAAGCAGAGAATAGAATAAGGTAACATGAGCATGCTAATTCAATTAATTATCACCCTTATTCATAAATTATTTCCTGCAAAGGTGATTGCTTTAGAGTGCATGCGTATGTTCATGATGAATTCAGGTGCTCACTCACACGGAAGCACGCTGTGTTACAAGACAACAAACCACTAGAGCATGAAATACAACATCAATATTTTTATAAGCTTAACGAAGTAACTTGCCAAACTTCTATGGTTTAAACATCGCTAGATATGCAAAACATTTTAATTTATTTTGCTGTTGACATCGTTGGTCTTGGCTACAGTACTGATAGACAGGAAATAGCCTGTGGGACTAGGTCGGACAAGACCAGAGATGATATAATGTAAATGGTCCTTTCCAGAGTCTCCAGATTAATGCCGAAAATCTAACTGCACTTTACCAGCACCACTAAAGTCAATGGAATGTACGTCTGAGTTTTAAAAACGTACTGTAAGGATGGCAAATGAACTAAGCATCTGTTTACGATTCATGCCAAACAAGGAATGAAAAGGCATTTCAGCATCATGTACGACAGCAGTCAAAATATGAGCATATGGCTGGAGGCTGGAGATGATGCTACCTTTCCATTTCCAAAGCAACCTTCTGATCTTCTGAACTGTAATAGAATGTGATTTATTTAATTTTTGGCAAAGAGTGACATAACACCATGCACTCCTTTTTTTTAAAAAAAAATAGATTTTATTCAAGCTTTTTCATAATGCATAAAAGAATCTAATCTAAATAAGAACAAAAACAGAGAAAGAAAAAAGAAACCTCAAAGGTAGCTCTTAACCAGGCATCCCTAAACTTCGGCCCTCCAGATGTTTTGGACTACAATTCCCATCTTCCCTGACCACTGGTCCTGTTAGCTAGGGATCATGGGAGTTGTAGGCCAAAACATCTGGAGGGCCGCAGATTGGGGATGCCTGCTCTTAACCTTAGTCTCACACAGAAAGGGGTGAACCCTCCCCAGCTCTCACCTGGGAGCTTTCCTTCCTTCTCACAGTCTCTCACCCTGGAAGGTCTTCTCTTCCCTGCCTGTCACTCAGGGTCCTTCCACCAACCAGCCACTACCTTAATGTGTGTGCACCCCCATTTTTAAGGCACTTCAGTCTCCTATTAATTATAACTGAAGCACTTAAAATGTGTTTGCTTCTTTTGAATATGATTGATTGTGGCTTATCCTTCCCCTCCTGTTGGTGGGCATTTCCCTGGGTACCTGTAAGGATTTTCTCAGATTGGAATCTATCCAATCATGATTTCTTAGAGCCATCCTTAGGATCCCCCCTTCTGTAGCAGGTGCGGTCATGAGATTAGAGGTTGGTTGGCAAGCATACCAGTATGTGGCCTTGAAGGCAAAACTCTGGCTATGGCTTAAGCTATGTTTTAACCCGGTGGGCATGGCCCCCTTGATATGGAGGGATGATTTCCAATCATCGTGGGAAAAGGAGGTCATAAATGAAGTGCAGGCCTGTGGATTGTCACATCTTTTCCTGGAGTCTATGACATTTAGTCAAGCCAGAGCTGCGATCTCTCAAAGACTGAGTGACATTGCTAGACAAGAGGACATTGCCCTTGTGAAACCTGGGATGTTCTTGGGGGATCAGATATTTCAGATTACACCAGCCCCTTATCTTGCGGAAATCCACTATGTGGAATACCGTAGACTCCTCACAGCTGCTAGGTTAAATGTCCTGGAATAGGAGGTTTTGTTGGGAAGGTACAGGGGAGTCCCATATGTCCAGAGATCTTGTCATTGTGCCCTGGGAGTGGTTGAGACAACTGAACATATTCTTTTGATCTGCCCATTCTATGCAGATCTTAGACAAAAACTTATAGCTCCACTCCTATGCCAACTTAGCCCTCTAGCCAGAGAAAGACAGGTTTTGTTTTTGCTGAACAAGTTTACTGGAACAACAGCCTCCTTGGTGGCCAAATTTCTTTTTCTGGCCCTTAAGCATTGTAAGGTTAAAATTGACAGCATTGACATGGGTCTAAATGTATAGCCTATTTCTTATTGTAGGTTTAAGTTTTAAGTTCCTCTAGATGTTTGATGTTTTAATTTTTGTATGGATAAATGTTTATTTCTAACTGACGGTCGAATAAAGTCTGATTGAATTGATTGTGGCTTGGGGGTGGGGAAGAGAGGGGAGTTACAGGAATTATCTCCAACTTGACTTCAGCTTGTCTTTCCTGTAACTTTGCTTTTTAACATTCCCACTGATGTCCGCAGGACTACTCCCTAAATTGGTCTTTGATAACATGATCGATTCTGTGTGGTGATCTCCTGGTGATCTCCTGCTCCCCTTGCTCTTCTTCTGTGGACTGAATCCTGACAAATTAACCTTGTTCTTAGGTTACATGTGCACTAATGCCACTATTAACACAAACTAAGTTCCCTCAGAACAATGGTTTGCAAATGTTTTCAAACCATGGTTTCAGCCCAGTGTTTTGATCACTTCCATTGGCTTGCATGTAATGCAACATTATAGCTAAACTGGCAAGGGAGGGGGATATCAGTCTGGAGAACAAAGAGAGGCGGAAGTTGATTTGGAAATCATGGTTTGCAGATACCCCAGTGTTATATTTGTGCTGGCTCACATATTTTGGAGGTATTTCTTGTTTTTCAATGGCACACAAACACACCCCAACAGAATAAAAAAATTCTTTCAGTAGCACCTTAAAGACCTTGGTCTTTAAGGTGCTACTGAAAGAATTTTTTTATTTTGCTTCGGCTCAGACCAACACGGCCACCTACCTGTAACCACACCCCAACAGGTTTGCTACTGTTTTTAAATCCATGCACAAAAATAAACCTGAACTTCTTTTCTGCATTAGAATTATCTCATCTTTTAAGACCATGTGCTTTTGCAAAGGAAAACCAGTTACTTCTTGTTAATCGCTTGATTTATTGTATTGCCAATGGCGCTTTCTATCTGAACCTGCTATGCCTACGGAGTGTAGCATGTACTGCTGACAAACGTGTGAGTTAGAGTTCTAATATATGTATACAATCTCAGTGGGAGAGAAATATGCATGGCTAAACTCAGTGGAAATAAACTGGAAGACACTAAAAGTAAAGAATCGGTCCAGTAACAAAGCAGATGAAAAAAAAATGGGGGTAGGGACAAAGAAAACAAAAACGGACTGTGTTTTGTAACGGAGATCTGCTGACAAAGTGGTGTGTGTGTGTACACACACAGACACACACGACATACACCAGAGGAAAAACTTATGTTTTGCCGTGCACTGCCTGGGATTCTCTACAGAAGGTTTGTAGAATGCTAGGGCATATGAGAAATGCACTCAGTTGAACCGAAATGTGATGCTAAATTCCAGTAACTAATAAAATGTTAGTCTTAACATCTTTTCTAGGATATTTATGACACTGCGCCTGTGCAGTATCAAATGTACCAGAATTTATCAATTTGTTCTACAGCTACAAGCACACCTAAGCACATATCCCTATGGTTTGCTTCCATTAAAATAATGATCCCTCATTTTCTGCCAATTCCATAATACCAATGAGAAAGGGGGTTGCTTCCAAGTCACTTTAATAGCCACTTCCATCTTAATATTCTCCTGTCAGCCACACTGTCTTACTCTATCACAAATTAAATGGCAACCTCCTATTTTTAATCTTTCCTTTTAGTTTGAAAAATTGCCATACAGTACATAAATGCCAGCCCTTTTCCCCCACGAAATAATTTATTCCTTATGTACTGGGAAATGCATTCATTCTGTAGGCAATAATGTTTTTTTTTAAAATAAATGTATCTGATTTGAACACTCTAAATTCTGAAGGGTGGCAAAAGAAATTCCCATCTTGTGTGACCTTATGAAATAGTTTATATTTATGGTCCTGAGTTAAGGCTATTGTGTTACATTTGTGCCCTGCCCCAAGCTGAGGAGAAAAGTGAGGAATAACTTCTCAAACCTGATGTATCCTGTCCTCCACCTCCCCTCACCCCCACCCTAGATTTGGCTTAAAATGTGAACTGGCAATTCCTCTGTCTGAAGCATTGCTAACTATTGAACAACCTGAGGAATGCACCTGCCTGACATTTTACACAACAGATGAAGTCAGACTGAAGCCTGGTTCACATGAAACACTAAGTTAAACCATGGCTAAATGTGATTGAGAGAGCTGTAGTCAGAGCAAAAACTGCAACCATTTCATTCATTCCCCAGTGCTGTTGTACCATCCAAAGATAAACCATGGCTTAGCATTATGCCCAAATTGCGATAATAATAATAATAATAATAATAATAATAATAATAATAATAATAATAATAATATGATTTATCCAGTATTAAAAGCTTCCATAAAGGTAGTGGTTTGTTTCACTTAAACCAAACCTCAAGCTATGGTCAAGGATTCTTCTTGGCTTGCTGGTCATGATGTGTTGGGGGGGGGGAATCAAGTCTCAGAGTTTAGACATAACGCTGAGCCAAAGTATGGCTGAGCTCCATAAAATGTGGCAACAACAGGACCCAGGGATGAGTAAAGCAGCTGCAACTTTTGCTCAGAATAACTGCCTACTTGCTTGTTCACACCCGGCCATGGTATGGCTTGGCATTATGCGTGAACTGGGGATGAGCGTTGTCAAGTGGGGCCAAGTACAACTGTAGTAGGTTGTGTTGTGTGTGGTAAAGGAATCAGCACAGCATTTTACATTAGTGTGTGTGTTTTTGTTATCATGCCTTCAAACCGATGACAGATCCCACCCTTACTTTTCCTTTCCCAGCTCTGATTTGGCAAGGTGAACAGTAAGGAAACAGACTCCTGGGCAGGCATCCTAAGAGTCTCTAGGAAACTAGGAAAACAAGCTATAGAGCTACCTGTGGCTGAATGAAGCTATAATGGGCCTCCAGGAATGTGCAAGACAACTGTCAAGTGCATGAACATCACACACTAGAGAAACAAAACTTGGCAGCCCTTTAGGAGTAAGGGCGTACCCCATTAGCACTGTGTAGCATTTCCCTCCCTCACTTTGATGTGTAATGCCTTGAGCACAGAGTAGCTACTGCCCTTGACACTGCCAGTTCCCACAGTTCTATAAAGCTTTGCAATTATGGTTTATACGACTATAAAATAAAGTGCATTGGCGTGAAAGGTAATCTCCGGGAGAGTAGATACCAACACAGCAAATATGAGTAATAGCTGTCTTGTTTGGATGCAATTCCAACTGGGAATGGCATTAAAAGCACTTTGCTGGGACAATATTAGAAATATGTATTCAATTTCAGGGTGACAAAAGTAAGGCATTTTTATAAATGAATTGGCAAACACTTTAAATTTTACTTTTCTGTACTCTTTACTGGGCTTTTCCTGCCTCATTCAAGGACACCTGGGATCATAGCTGCCAAGTTTTCCCTTTTCTCGCGAGGAAGCCTATTCAGCATAATGGAATTTCCCTTAAAAAAGGGGATAACTTGGCAGCTATGCCTGGGATTCAGAGTAAGTACTGCCCCTGCTTCCGCTGCAATCTTGAAATTTCCCTTGGGGCTTTCTATCCATTAATGCATCACCAGCACCATTGAAAAAATGGCATGTACCCTCAGTTACTTTGAAATAATGATAAATGTAAACAAGCATGGTGATGGGCTCTGTTATATATATTTGGCTATTCTAAACATGGTAGTAACCTACTACAATTTTTGTTTCAGTACAATGTTCATTTAAACTGCCCATACACACAAATGCTTTTCAAGCGACGTAAATATGGAAGTAGTGATCACAATGTGGATTATTTTATTTTTGAAGCACACATAACGTTATGATGATCTACAAGTTGGTATTATTGTTTGTCCCTGAAGTTCCACATCTTTCCAGTGCAACTTACCCTTAGCCACTGTCTCAAGAAAACATAGTGAATGTTGGTGAGAGGGACAATTTGGCAGCAAATAAAGGAAATCAGAATGTCTGAAGACATTTGAAACAAATGCCGCATTTTCATTGCATCACACAGGATCATAAATTACACAGGCCATTTGTTGTTGTTGTTTAGTCGTTTAGTCGTGTCCGACTCTTCGTGACCCCATGGACCAGAGCATGCCAGGCACTCCTGTCTTCCACTGCCTCCCGCAGTTTGGTCAAACTCATGTTCGTAGCTTCGAGAACACTGTCCAACCATCTCGTCCTGTGTCGTCCCCTTCTCCTAGTGCCCTCCATCTTTCCCAGCATCAGGGTCTTTTCCAGGGAGTCTTCTCTTCTCATGAGGTGGCCAAAGTATTGGAGCCTCAGCTTCACGATCTGTCCTTCCAGTGAGCACTCGGGGCTGATTTCCTTCAGGATGGATAGGTTTGATCTTCTTGCAGTCCATGGGACTCTCAAGAGTCTCCTCCAGCACCATAATTCAAAAGCATCAATTCTTCGGCGATCAGCCTTCTTCATGGTCCAGCTCTCACTTCCATACATCACTACTGGGAAAACCACAGCTTTAACTATACGGACCTTTGTCGGCAAGGTGATGTCTCTGCTTTTTAAGATGCTGTCTAGGTTTGTCATTGCTGACACAGGCCATTAATTACTGTTAAATATTTTTAGCCATGTTTACACAGCCATTTGAATTGTTTTTACATATGAAAGTATTTGTAATTGCTTTTTAATTGCTGTAATAGTTTTTTAGAAAGGAAATAATGTAGCTGTTTTTAATATTGATGTTTTTATTATGAAATTGCTTTGAGATGCTTTATGAGAAGTGATTCAGAAATAATTCCATTCATAAGTGTAATAAATAAACAAATGTATCATAAAATCTGTATTAACAGTGATAATATAGAATGCTGGTGGTACATGTAGGCAACTGGGAGTTGTAGATCCACCCCCTTGCAGGGTTCAATTTGCTTTAGAAAGTGGGAAAACCCTCTCCCCCACTGCAGATGACCAGGAAATCCAGATTTTACAGTGGAACACAACCGAAAAAGCAGGGCAGGAATCTAATAATAAATTCACCTCAGGAGGACTATTGTTTTGCTCTTGGATACCAAAATAATAAGGCCTCAAATGAGACATGGAATTCTGAAGACAAACGTAACAGTCTAAACTTTAAACAGCTATTTTACAGCACGGGAAAGACGGTTTGGAGTATAATATAGCACATCTACTATGACTAGACTTTTGACAGTGAAGACTGCAAATCTGTGAAGGCAGCACAACTATCAATGGCTTTGGTGAATATAATCTAGAAAGCAGGGGTTAGGTGTCCCATGGTGTTGCCGGGCTACAAGTCCCATCGCCCCTGAGCACTGGCAACAAATTCCATCTCCTGGTCATATGGATGCAAGTCTTCTGTCTCTTGAAGACCAAAGAAGCAGGAAAACATTAAGCAAGTAGTTTCACTGCCCTGCGACCCTGAAATGACTCAGAATCAGAACTGTAGAATGATAGAGTGGGAAGGCTCCCAGAGGGTCTCCTAGTCCCCAGCAATACAAGAATCTCAACTAAAGCATCCACGAGAAATGACCATCCTATAGTATAACAAGTTTCCCCCTGCTGCTTCTACTTTCTGGTAGAACTGGCAGCAGTGTTCCTCGTGGCAGATAATTTTTCCCAGTTTTGCTACAAAATGCTCTTCAGAATGACACTAAGATGATAACTCGGTGGGACCATCTGACCACCATAAAAAACACCACACTGCTGGAAAGTTCACACTCAGCACCCTGATATTCACCACCAACCCTCCCCAAATGGCTTTTTAAAAAGTTCATATCCCACACTTTCTTCCAAAGCAGCCCAGGGTGACAAACAGCAAGTGATAAAACAATAACAAACATCTTTAAAACTTAAAAAAAAAAACAGTTCCGTACAGGTACAGACTGGGAAAGATCTCAGGTTAAAAAGGCTTGTTGGGAGAGAAAGGTCTTCAGTGGGTGCCTAATTGTCAATGCCCTCCCTATTTGCAATGGTCTAGGGCTACAAGAAGTAGAAATTAAAAAATGGAATATTTTAATGACCCCACCCATTTCAGTTCATTTCCATGTCGGATATGAGGCAGCGAAATGGGGACATGTCAGCTCAGTGACTTTTGACACATGTTTAGACTGCAAACAATTTATATTTTTATTTAATGGAACTTGATACAGTACATATGTAGTTTTTGCTCTTCTGCACTGATTTCTCCTCCTCAGGAGAAGAATGACCCCTCAGACTGGGTACTCAAGCCTCACTGTTAAGACCTGAGAATTGCTGCTGACACATAACTCTCAAAGCGATTAAGAATGCAATGAAAGGCAAGAAAATGTGAAAATCTGCTCTTCCTTTTCATTTAGAGGCAACTTCAATGGACATTCAGAGAATACACTGGAGCTTAAAAAGCCCACTTTTCTTCTTTTTTAAAACATAAGTATGCTTTTGAAGAGGGAGGCTGAAACCTTTTTGAGCAATGTGTGTGTGTGTGTGTGTGTGTGTGTGTGTGTGTGAGAGAGACAGCCTGAATACCAGCAATAATAAAAAATGTTTCTCCTTTAGAATAACTGTACAATGTTCCAATTTAAATGTTGAATAACATTCTAAATGAATGTCTTTCAAAAGAATATGAAATAGAAAGTCAGTCTACTAAAATTTTCTACACAGGTATATTATTATGAGGATTTTTTTAAAAAATAAAATAAATGAATAAAACCTACCGGTATTCCAGATAATATTCTGCATGTCACTCACTGTGTGCTAATTTCACTCATGACTTGACTGTTAAAATTAAGGTAGCTTTCAAAATTGATGGGCTGGAAAGTCATTGAAATACAAACAGTTGCTACGTGATTCCCGTGTTAGTGCCTAAATCTAAGTACTATTGTTTATGTGCCTCAGCCGTGAACCATAATAAGAAGTAGAGATAATTTGCTTGGGCTTTCCTAATTTAGAATGCAATGGTCACACCAATTGGCTACAGGTTATTTTTTTTCAAAGGTGAAACACATTCATTCTGTGTATAATCTCTCTCTCTAGCTCACACGCACCACTGTTTTTTGCCAGTTTCATCCACAGCTAAAGCCAGAGTTATATTTAAAAAATCTGCAGGAGGCAATTTTAGCACTTTACACTTTTCCAGCCTAGCATCCCTACCAGTTAGCATCATAAGGAACAGCCCAACAATATGCCACTTAGGTACCTAGTCCAAGGGTTGTCAAACATCTGTAGGCAGCCCTGTTTAGGGAAGTTTTTAATGTGTGATATTTTAATGTATTTTAATCTCTGTTGGAAGCCGCCCAGAGTGGCTGGGGAAACCCAGCCGAATGGGTGGGGTACAAATAATAATAATAATAATAATAATAATAATAATAATAATAATAATAATAATATTATTACCTGGTCCCTACCGCCCATTAGTGGGCATTTCAGGATTCTAAGTGGGCAGTAGGGGATTCTACGGCACAAGCTGAATCCTCCTTCCATCGAGCACTGGTGGGCAGTAAGGAAATTTTACCATCAAGAAAGATGCATTAGTGGGCGGTAGGTATAAAAAGGTTGACTACCCCTGACCTAGTTAAACAAAGCCGTGCAAGGTTCATTCGCAAACAAGTATACAGCAAACTTTAGTGCTCAACGGGAGCAAATGCCGATTCGGGTTTTCCTTGGATTGCAATATGTTCTGATATATCGCTAAAACTCCAGGGCCTACTGTAATGCAAATAACCAGGACAAAAATCTCCAATTGCCACAGCAATTATTCTGTTCATGTGCTGTACCGCTAACAAACAGGTTCACAACCCACACACATTTCAGACATGGGTTTGAAACAACTATGATGGGGAGGAGATAATGTCCCCCATTAATTTAATGCCAATATATTATGAAAAAGGGCCTCTGTTCAGTACTTAAAAGTAATAATAATAATAATAATAATAATAATAATAATAATAATAAAATTTTATTTATACCCCGCCTTCCCCAGTCAAAACCGGGCTCAGGGTGGCTCACACCAATAAAATTACAATTAAACATAAAAAGAAATTAATTAGAATACAGATTAAAATACAGTATTAAAATTTAAAACGCAGCCTCATTTTAAGTAGTCCATAAATCCAAGCCATGAGGGAGGAAAACACAGGGGTCAGACTAAATCCAACCCAAAGGCCAGGCGGAACAGCTCTGTCTTGCAGGCCCTGCGGAAAGATGACAAATCCCGCAGGGCCCTGGTCTCCTGTGAAAGAGCGTTCCACCAAGTTGGGGCCAGTACTGAAAAGGCCCTGGCCCTAGTAGAGGCCAATCTAGCCACCTTATGGCTCGGGATCTCCAGAATATTGTTGTTTGTGGACCTTAAGCTCCTCTGCGGGGCATACCAGGAGAGGCGGTCCCGTAGGTACAAGGGTCCCAAGCTGCATTATAGGGTGGCAATGACCAGGGCCAGAATAATCCTGGTCAGGCCATGCAGGCCCTAAAAGCAAGAGGAACTCCATTTTCTAAATCTCTCTGCCTCTGATAGAAAGTAAACCAGACAGCACTTTGCACACAGGCACAGCATGTTTGCACATCTAATGCAAAGATCTAACCACACACAGCACTTCTGAGAAACTCTAGCAAACTAGACAGGGCCTGTTTCAACCCACTGTCAGAGGATGTAGCCCTGCCACAAAACCGCAGTTACACGTGTATGAAAGTACCAGGTACATAACGCCACTTAGTGGAGTTAGGTAAATGACTTTGCATCTTGGGGTGCTCTCTCTTGATTGGTTGATGAAGTACTGCAGAAAGGCTGGCCTTCACTCTGTCAAAAAGGTATAAAAGCACTCTGTGTATGCCCATGGGTTGGGCAGAATGAGAAACTCATTCTCACTGCCACCATTTATTGCAATAAATGTTTTAATAAATCTGTTTTATAATATGTACAACTGCCTGAGATTTCGTCTGGTCAATTTGGGAAGCCAATCATCCATATTACATTTCTGGTGTCCTTACAGCATATTGTGGGGTCCCAAGCCGCATATTATCCCAAGCTCCCATATTGTGGCATTCCCTCTAAAAAGAAGTCAAGCTTGCTTCCTCCTTGTCATCTTACTGCCAGCAGTCTGAGACCTTCCTATTTAGAAAGGCCACTGGGAAACAGGTGCAGGTCATCTTGGCTACAGGACAATCAGAATTTTAATTCTGGTTCTAGTTTTTTTAAAATATTGTATTTGTTTGTAACTAGTTGTTTTTAACCAGTTTGCTTTCGTCATTTTGTATTTTATAATGATGGTTTTTAAAGAAGCCTTGTAACCCAATTTAGGAGAAAGGCGGGATACAAATACATTAAATAAATGATAATAAATAATAAAACCATGAGGAGTGTTATGTACTGAGCTGAATCCTAGAACAATAGGATCATGAATGCAGCAGTCTGATTGGTCAGCAGGAGCCACCCAATCCAGCTCCAGGTGGAAGTGAATCAGCAACCTGATTGGCCAGCAGGAGCAGCCAATCAGGCTGCTGGCAGATGTCAATCTGCAACCTGATTGGCCTGCAGGTGTAGCCCTGAAGTAGCCAATCACGCAAGGCCCATTGTGTAAATAATGTATATAAGCAGACGTTTTGGGGAAAGAGCCATTCCTTCTCTTCTTCTCCTTTTGCTACTACCGGTACAAGCTGAATAAAGAGTATGAAATTCACTTTCGACTCCGAGTATATTTCAAGGAGAAAAACTTTCTCCTAGTGTGGTGCTGTCACTGCTCGTAAAGTTTTGTGAAAGCCTCAGAATCACTTCTCACTTTGCCAAGGTAGATTTCACCTATATCCATGTCTGCTTGATTTCCAGGTAACTTGAAGATACTGCTTTATTTCAATTAGCTTCAGCATTTAATTTCTGTTGAGGGTCACTTAGAGAATAACTGCTGAAATAAAGGGAGTCTGTCATCATAATTTGCTAAATTCTCTCCTTCCCTCCCTTAGCCATACACTATAATTTTTGGAGATTGCATCTGAGGAAACAATGCCAAGTAACCTTATTCCTTTACTGATTCACCCTGGGTGCTTTTTAAGTGAATTTGAAGTGTGAAACACTTTTGAGCAACAGTTCTTACTGTCTAGTGAAAATCAGGGAATTTGATGGCTTTCCTTATCTGTTATGAGAGGGCATTTTCATAGGTCATAGAGCAAAATAATATGATGAAGCTAATTCAAAATACACAGTTTTCACTCTGATATAGAAGGCTACAAGACTCACTAACAGGTTAGATAGCAGTGGCAATGAGCAATAAGATAAGCCAGGACATAAGCTTACTAAAGAATAGCAATGCCATTAGTTGACTCCATCAAAAAATGTAATTACTGCATGGAACGACTTTCAGTTCACAAAGGAGGAAGAAAAGATTCTATCCTATAGCTATTAGAGAAATGCAGAATGAAACGATTGAAGCCAAAGTAGTATGTAAATGGCCTCCCACCCATACAATGTTTGATTCCCAGAATGTGGACTCTAAATTTTCACTAGAACAAAAACCACAGGGTACAGCACAATGTGTTGATCTGAAAAAAACTACCATGAATATTTGTTTACTGTAGACCATAGATGCAAAGAAACAAAGCCTGAGAAGGCAATTCATATTATCTAGCCTGAGCCACAGTAGAACAGTCACAAAGAAATTGATATTTGTGCTATGGCTTTACCCTTACAATTTATGCTTAATTTTTGACAGGCTTAATCTGATACTCATATGGATACCAATATATATTGCCCCTTTTGGGGGGGGGGGGGAACAGCAGCTGCAACTGTTGATTTTACACAGAGAAATGATACAAAGATAAAGGGTTAACCCTACCTTCCTAAGACCAATCCCGTGATACATTTACAGTAAGGTTTTCAAACGCAATAGGAGATCCTAATCTATTTGAACCCTAAAATACGGGTGTTGCCTAGGAATTGTCTCATATGGAATATCAGGGTGCAGAGGAAGATGCACCCTAAGCTCCCTGACACCTTCCCTGCTTCAAGTTAGGATCAGGTCCCTGTAGTTTGTATGTCATTTTAGTTAAATGAATGTGATTAAATTTAGGTCTATACTACCCCAGACTTTAGTCACATAATTCCACCCTAAAGTGAAGGCTTGTTTTGAGATATTGCGTGGCGCGGCCTGATCTAGACTCGGAACCCTTGCATAGGGTTATAGGAGATTTAATCTAGACCTGGATTCCTATGCCTGCAGTTTGCCCAGAAAAAAGTTCTATTGAAATTCACTTAAAGGTAGAGCTATACAGCTAATGTCATGTGCATTTTGGCCCTGGTCGTGCAAGTCAGAGAAGCCTTCAGAAAGTAACTACTACTGCTAATGCTAATATTTCTCTCCTTTGTCATCTCCTCCAGAAAATAAAATAAAAAAACCTATATTGCAAAGGAATAAAAAACATTTACAGTGTAAATCTGACAATGATCTTATGAATTAAAAACTGCCATTTGTGCTGTTCATTGTACATTCATTTCAATAGGTATTTTACATGGTGTGCTTTCAGCTAAACCACTTTCCCCCTTATGAAGCGAGTGACAAACAAGGAAAGAGTATGAACATTAGACAAAGGCAACATTGTAAAAAGTCTGCAAAGGAAAAATAATTAAAAACATTTATTGTCTTCGCATCTGGTGCACAGAAATATGTTTAACAACATAGACAGAACATTTAGCTTAATGTTTCATAGTGCAGGAAAGCATTAGGAAAAATATATTCCACAGCATCATTCAAGTTTCCTCTTCATTGCCACTGAAGTTGTACGTTTCTGCTATCAGTGGGTGTCTGTGGTTCCTCGTTATGTGTCCTGGCCCATCCCACTGGTTGTTTGGCAAGAGAGATTTTGCCTCCATGGGTGGGTCTTGAATCCTCATCTATGGGTGGGCTAGGGGTGCTCTCTCCAGACATCCTGCCCAGGAAGCTCTGTTGTGTGGGCCGCTTCTCCTCCTCATTGGGTGTTGTTGGGCTCATAAGGGGATCTAAATCTGTGCCCCTAAGGATGCCTAGAGATTGGCATAGCAAGGACACTGGTGGCTGAGCCATTGGGGCTGATGAAAGTGGGAAGTGATGATGGACTATGCCAAAGGTCCATCTAGTCCAACATTCTGTTCCAACAGTGACAGCCAGATGTCTATGGGAAATCCACGAGCACATTTTCTCCACTGGTATTCTCCTGCAACTGGCATTCTGAGACATGCAGTCTCCAGTACTGGAGAAAGATCACAGACATCATGGCTAGCAGCTGTTGATAGTGTTACCCTCCTCTAATTTGTCTAATCACCCTTTAAGGTGTTTTCTCTCCTTCCTTCCTGGGCAAACCAATCATTGGATAAGGCAGCTGTTCCACCAACATAGAAGACTATCGCAAATCCCAGTGTAGGACTGATCTGTCTGTTCCTCAACATTTTCTAGCTGATTTTAAAGGTAAAGCTAAAGGACCCCTGATAGTTAAGTCCAGTCGCAGACAACTCTGGGTTTGCGGCGCTCATCTCGCTTTACAGGCAGAGGGAGCCGGCATTTGTCTGCAGTTTTTCCAGGTCATGTGGCTAGCATGACTAACTCGCTTCTGGTGAAACCAGAGCAGCACATGGAAACACCGTTTACCTTCCTGCCGGAGCGGTACCTATTTATCTACTTGCACTTTGACATGCTTTCGAACTGCTAGGTTGGCAGGAGCTGGGACCGAGCCATGGGAGCTCACCCCATCATGGGGATTTGAACCACCGACCTTCTGATCGGCAAGCCCAAGAGGCTCAGTGGTTTAGACCACAGTGCCACCCGCATCCCCCTAACTGAGTTTAAGTTTGATTAATTATAAAGTAAAATGAAGGTGGTGATTAATTTGAAGAAAAGGCAATAGTCTCCTCAGGACCATCTTTGCAGCAGCTCTGTAGGCAACCTGCGAAAGAGCCTGAAGTATTATAGTCAGCATGTCAATGCAATCAATATAAATAATATAAAAGATTGACTAAAAATTAAGGAACCCTTTGGCTTTGTCCTTGGATACCAAGTGTGAAAATTAATGGAACAGCCATAAAGCCAAGAAGAAATTAACATTTCTTACTTCAGATTTCTAGAAATGAGAATAGCTGCTGGCTGCTCAGCTAGGCTGAATTTGCAAAGCTTGCTTACAGCACATAGGGAAAATTGCCTGGGATCAGTTATGCTTCAGGCAGACCTAGCCAAAACCTTCTGTTCATGTTTTAATGAAGATAAACAGGTACAAATCCAGACTTCATGTCAAATGAACTTCACTGGGTGGCATCAATTTTATATTTAATTCATAAGAAAAACTTGTTTCTAATAAGTTATTTTGCACAGCTTGGTAACAAGCTGTGATGCCAAGGTGTTTCAAACTCTGATATTCACATATTTGACTTGTTACACAGATGAACTGCTGTAACCACAGGAAATTGGCTGAGGGGAAAGATCAACAGTCCTCTGATAGAGAAATTTGAAAGAAAAGGATGGTATAAAACTATTCAGAGTATTCTGGACAAAGTATTCTGGAGTACATTTTATAAATGCACGCATGTAAACTGCACATACAAATGCTTTGCAAGTCAGATAACCATGTGGCACATAGCGAAATAACATTTCTTCCTATACCAAAGTCTTAAAACAAAATCTAGAGAATAACTTCTACGTTTTTTCAGGGTCAGTTTTGTTCTCATGATGAGATCTTCAGAAAGCGATATTCACACTGTGGTTTCGAGATTGCTCAAATATAAGAGACTAGACTTGACACATGTTATTTTATCTCCTTCCCACCCATTCCGTTTCTATTATTTCAAATATTTGTTTTAAGATCTTTGCCTCTCTTAAAGCTCCCCATTATTAAAATTCATCCTTCCCTACACAGGTACAGCTTATATTGCAAGGCTTGTGAAGGTGAGTGGCAGATAGATTGACATTTATTCCCTGTTGTCACACTACAATCTAATGAAAAAAGATTATTTATTTGAAGATAAAATGCAATGAGAAATACCTTTCCTACGATACATTCAAATGTGTAAGAATTACAAAGGCAGATAAGGGCACTGGTAGTTTTACAAGGAACATTTATTTATATACAAAAGAGATCTGAAATCTAATTTTGTTTTTGTTTTTTTAAAGTTGCACACTATTTAACCTTAAGCCTCAGAATGGTTTCTGACATATTTGCTTTCTTACAGCTATCATCCAGTTCTGCACACCAATCACTTGGCATTTATCCTTCAGAATACACTTTCTCTGAGAACACTGGTTTCCATTCATGACGCTGAAACTAGAGTACCACTCACCACACATCAGCTGGTTTTCTTTCAGGTTCTGAAATGCTGTTCCTTGTAAACTCCTGGGGAAAGCACAAACTGTTTCTTCTGAGATCCGAACTGAGGCATTTCTAGCCCAGTGTAAAACCCATTTGAGATTACAGTCACAGGTGAGAGAATCAGTGTAGAAATGTCTGAAACGAAACCCAAAACCAATCAATACTATCCCTTTCAAAATCATTTTTATACAGTGATTTTTCATAGAAAACTAATCATTGAAACACTGATGACATTTCACAAATCTCAGTTAACTAGCTCTTAAAAGAAAGCTAGACAGATAATCCGAGTGGCATCCGCACTAATGACACATCAGTATCAAGGACAAGGTGTGCATCTTCTATCTGCACATAATCATCCACATCCATTCATCTCTCCTCCATGAGGCTGAACATGTTGTTGCATGCCACCCCAGTCTCCAAGCAGTGTAAGATTCCAGGGGTTCCAGGGGTTTAGCCAGGGTTTGGGCTTCTTGGGATGAGGTACCGCAGAGACCATGGTGCATTTATGATCTATGATTTATTCACACATATATACAAAAGAGATTTAAAGACTCTCTCAAGGCAAATCTTCAAAAAAATGTAGTATAAACACCAACAATTGGGAAACACTGGCCTGCGAGTGCTCCAGTTGGAGAACAGCCTTTACAAAAGGTGTCATGGGCTTTGAAGACGCTCTAACTCAGGACGAAAGGGAGAAGCGTGCTAAGAGGAAGGCACATTTGGCAAACCCTCACCATGATCCCGTCCGGAAACCTATGTCCCCACTGTGAAAGGATGTGCGGATCCAGAATTGGCCTCCAGAGTCGCTTACGGACTCACTGTTAAGACCTTTTTCTCGGCTATGAGTGATCGTTGAAGAAGAAGACAACCTGAGCCTGCGATGGAGGGGCTCACAGCATTAGCACCCAGGAGGTCTTGCTTTTTCCATAGCTACAGCCAGTGCTTTTCTTCTAGGAAAAAAAGTGCCGGTACTGTGTACCTTTGAGTGCCCCCGAGAAAAAGAGCACTGGCCACAGACTTGGATTCAAGCAGAAATTAAGCATGGCTCTCATTCTCAGGCTTCTGCCTGCAGCCTGCTTCCAGTCCAGCTCCCACACACAGCTCTGCTCTGGCTATTGTCCTTCTCACTACCATCCAGGTGAAAGAGGGGGTTCATCCATTTGCCTTCTGGCACAGATCACCTTCCTTTTTTATACTAATGATGTGTAAAGGTAAAGAGACCCCTGACCATTAGGTCCAGTCGTGCCTGACTCTGGGGTTGCGGCGCTCATCTCGCATTATTGGCCGAGGGAGCCGGCGTGCAGCTTCCAGGTCATGTGGCCAGCATGACAAAGCCGCTTCTGGCAAACCAGAGCAGCGCACGGAAACACCGTTTAACTTCCCACTGTAGCGGTACCTAGTTATCTACTTGCACTTTGACGTGCTTTTGAACTGCTAGGTTGGCAGGAGCTGGGACCGAGCAACAAGAGCTCACCAATAAACCTGCCCAGTTCCTTCAACAATGGAAGTCCCCAATCTCACAACAGTGTTTTTCTGTAGGCACAGAACATGCATTTCCCCCCAGCTAAGCATGGTTCCAACTTTGGTCATTTATGATAGCTGCAAATAGAGGAAGGGCAATTCACTTGCACTTCCTGAGTTAAATCAAGGTTTACATGTGCTTGAAGTACCCACTCTAAAAGCAATGGAACTTTTAAGTCATGGCTAATGTAAGTCCCATTTATTGAAATGGTTCTATTTTAATAAAGATTAAGTCTAGAGCCAACCCCTGCATTTCTTTTCATTTATTGCTTACAATCTTCCTGAGCAAAGCCCAAAGTAGCTAACTGCAAACAGAAAGCAATACAGTCAATGCAATCATCCAGACCCTGTGATCATCATCTGAAGCTCTTCTTTGTGTGCCTCCTCTGCGAGAGGTCTTGAGGGCAGCAACACAAGAACGGGCCTTTTCTCCGGTGGCTCCCCGCTTGCAGAATGCTCGCCCCAAGAAGGCTCTTGTGGTGGCTTCATTACATATATTGAGGTGCCTGGCACAAACATTCCTTTTCTCCCATGTTTTTGGCTAATTAATTGTCTAATCTAGGGCTTTTTAAACTGGGGTGAGGGATTGTTTTTGTTTGTTATTATGATATGCATTTTTGTGTCATTTTGGGTGAAGGGTGGTATAGAAATTTGATAAACAGCAATAATAATAAAAACAACCAAGCATAGCATAGATCAAAATATAAAACGAGTTTAACCCACGTGTCAAAGCAATGATAGAATCTGTAGAATCCATTATAATTAATTTAATAACCGGGATCCTCCTCCTGGCCTTGATGTCTCAACTGTAGGTTCCCATACTTCACTTCATTCATATAATGATAGGAACTTCTTTTTGGTAGGATGATCCCATGCCACTGGGGAGTGTGCCAGGACATTCTTCAAAACATGCTTGAACTAATTTGTGCTTACCATTAATGTCCTAAACCATTCAGTAGCTTCTCCCATATAGCTCTACTGTATCCCTCTATCCCTCTGCAAGCATATGTAAACAGCGCTGCTATTTGCCCACGAGTCTGATTATGCCACCGCAACACTACGTAAACAATGCAGCTCTTAAATCAGATGTTTTGTTTGTCTTCTTGGACAGCAGGATAATGATATGGGTGTTTTAGTTGAGCATTGTGCTCTGCATGGATGCACCATTCCACCTTTCCCTTTATTAATGGGATACATATACATGCCAAGGAGGGTTTTGCCTCCCAGGTCCAGTAGCTTGATGAATTTAAATGACAACCCACTTTCAGTTATGGATGTTTAGGAACAATGAAAGCTCTCATCTTAGTGTCCAATTCAACATTTGCTCTTAAGCTTACAATGCTATATGAGGTATTTGAGACGTGGGTTATTTAAGAGTACAGGATTAAAATAGTAATAATAACAACTCTCACTGCGTGAAAGCACATAGCCAGGTTATATACTATATGTGACCTAGGATTTAAACATTTTAACTGGAGAAGTGGGGAATCCAGTTTTTCAGAATTATTGAGGTCGAATTAATTTTGGCTCTCAACCTGGGAATTTTAATTTGGCATTTCAGGTGAGAGAGGGGAAAAATACATTGAGTGTAGTCACTGTGCATCTGCTGCTCAGGAAATCACCCAGGTAAGAGTTGGCGGGCTACCACATGTGAGTGGTGTGGCTGCAATCCAATGGATGTGATTGCAGTGAACCTCCACGGAATACCCTTTCTGGAATGGTGATATTTATTTTCCCAGGTTTGTATGTATACCGTGGGGAAGGGCCATAGCTCGGTAGAGAATCTTTGTAGGCAGAGCATCTGCTTTGCATGCAGAAGGCCCCAAGTTCAATCCCTGGCATCTCCAGGTAGGGTTGGCAGACTCCTTGTCAGAAACCCTTGGGAGCTGCTGCCAGTCAGTGTAGATAAGGCATCCCCAAACTCAGCCCTCCAACTGTTTTGGGACTACAACTCCCATCATCCCTAGCTAACAGGACCAGTGGTCAGGGGTGGGTGGGAACTGTCGTTCCCAAACAGCTGGAGGGCCGAGTTCGGGGGTGCCTGGTGTAGATAATACTGAGCTAGACTAACATTGGGTTGGACTCGGTGTAAGGCAGCTTTCTATATTTTTAAACCATTTTGTCTCTGTTAGGCTTTATTCTCTCACTTTTAAGCTGTTAGGTAAGTTCATTTGTATTGTTTTCAGTAATATTAAATGGATTGATTTTTTAAAATGTTTATATATATATATTTTAATGATGTATCTACTTTTTTGACACCGTGATTATCTGAAAAAAGGGCCTGGTATGTTTTTTAGTTCTACTGTTGCCCATTTGACATGCTGGGCACAATTTTGTGGGAAAGTGGCATACAAACAAAGAGGCCCGGCCTATCATGTTTTGATGCCTGAGGCAAATTGTAATATGGTGTCCTCCCCACCCCGCAATTCCATGTACTGAAACCAACCAGATGGAGGTTGAACCTTGCTTCAACAGTAGTGATGGAAGCATCCTCTGCTGCAGGCAGCGTGATAGCTAAGCAGGGATCATGGTAGGCACAACACCTTGCTACAACACCTTTACTACCTTATACCCACTCTATCAGCCGCCTGAGGCATTTGCCTCACTCTGCCTCACGAAAGCCATAGATGGATATCTGCATTATGCCTTCCAACACATTTGACTTTGACAGGCCTGCATTATAGCCTTTCAGTTCCATAATTCCAACAGACGATGCCAATTTCTATTTCTAATCTAGTGAAATCAATAACGGTATATTGGGCTCTGTACTATTTAACTGCCACATGGAAGTCTTTAAGCAGGGGTTGGATGGCCATCTGTCATGTATGATCTAGTTGAGTTTCCTCCATTGAAGAGGGTTGGACTAGTCAGGCACGTCCAACTCCCAAGAGACTGCGATCTACTCCCAGTATAAAAAAACTGTCAGTGATCTACCCATTGTCATTGGAGGGAGGAGGAGCATGAGTGGGGTGGGTGGATCACCCAGAGTTGTTGAGCCCACAGTTGTTGAGCTTTTTTGGGGTAGGACTGGCCAGAGTTCTTCAGTTTTATTTGTTAACTTTCAGTAAACTTTATTTAATCCCACGCTCAATAAGGGTCCCACGATCTACCAGGATCAGCCAGGGATCTACCGGTAGATTGCGATCTACTGGTTGGACATGCCTGGACTAGATGATGCTTGGAGTCCCTTCTAACACTACAATTCTATGAGTCTATGCAAGTAATTATAGAAGCACTATTTACCCTCTACACTCGTTAATTTTTCATCATTATTTTTATTGTTTAATAAACCACCCATCTGTTAGAAAAGAGGAATGTTTAAATGTTTAAACTCTAATAAGTATGTTTAATCTAAGTAGGGTTATAATGAACATATAAGATGTTTTATGTAAACACTGTAAGGAATTAATTTGTTTGTTCTCTGCTTCCATCCAGCCCTTTATAAAATGTTAAGGGAAATCAACCATAAAGCTTCAGCATTTTTTTTAAAAAAAAACAACTTCAAATTAAAAATCACCATGAAACAATTATTACAACCCTACTATTCTGGCTCCAACACAACTGTTTAATATTCCAGTGATCTGAAAATATTCCATGTGACAGAAAAGGATTAGAATGTGTTTTACAAAATGCACATAAGGAATTTATATTAATTTCACTGAACATACAATGCTGAAAAGCTATATAATGATGAAGCTAATCACAGAAATATGTGTAAATGTGCCAAAAATTGGCCTTTACCTAATCAAGGCATACTTACAAGGCTTTCAGAGCTAAAAGCTCAGAGAAGAGTCCATTCATGAGACTTGAAAAAATGTTCCCTGATAAATTCCTAAAAGGGGAAAAAAGATTTTTTTAAAAAAGACATATCACATCACAAAACGTTTTTTGTTCTCACAAAAAAGCAGCCAAGGAATATCCAGTTAGGTCAAACATATCCTTTGCAGAAGTAGGATCTGATTTTATAATGTTCACATTTACCACCCATATACCATCTCTAGACTTTCTAACCTTGGGACCACCCTGGCTCTTTTAAAAAAATAAAAAATGGTGCCTGGATGCAGTGATGGTTCAACAAACTTAGAATGAATCCTGGTAATAGAATAATAGAATAGAATAATTTATTATTGGCAAAGTACATTTTCAACATACTTGGAATTTGTTTTGGCTACATTGCAATGTAAACATACACACACTGTTCCACTCACAATACAATAAGCAAAGAAACCCACCCATAATTGACCTCCCCTTCAGCTACACATCTACAAATTTAACAATTTAATGGCACAAGGTAAAAAACTGTTCCTGTGCCTGGCCGATTTTGTATATGAAGACCTGTAGCGACATCCAGATGGGAGTAAATCTAGCAGATGATGACCGGGATGTAAAGGACCTGCTGCAATTCTCTCTGCTCTCTTCTTAAATCCGGTAGCATAGATTGTCTCTATTGTAGGCAAGCTAGCACCATTTACCCTTTCTGATGGAAAGATGGAGACTCTGTGTGTAAAAGGTTCCCAGGTCCCAGAGTTTGGGTTGCACTCCCTCTGAAAGAGCGGATGAGTAGTTTGGAGGTGCTCCTCGATCCATCTTTGTCACTGGAGGCTCAGGTGACACCTGTGGCAATGAATGCTTGAACTGCGCCCTTTCCTGGACAGGGATAGCTTAGCCACTGTGATTCATGCATTGGCTACCTCATGACTGGACTACTGCACTCTCTGTTGGACTTGCCTTGCAATTGATCTCAATGCAGAATGCTACGTCCAGATTGAGCAGAGTACCTGGAGACAAGCATAGCTGCGCTGGCTGCTGATCAGCTGCCATGTTCAAGGGCCTGTTAACACTGACAACCCTAAACAGCTCAGAACCTCCGTGAAAGACTTTCTGCCCCTATATACATTTGGGGAGACTCTACTTCATGACACCACACCCTACAAAAATAGGGTGGTGACCCAAAGACAGACACTTTCTGCTGTTGGCTCTATTCCAGGCATCCCCAAACTTCGGCCCTCCAGAAGTTTTGGACTACAATTCCCATCTCCCCCAACCACTGGTCCTGTTAGCTAGGGATCATGGGAGTTGTAGGCCAAAACATCTGGAGGGCCGCAGTTTGGGGATGCCTGCTCTATTCTGTAGCAGGCCATACAAAAAGGATTTACCTGGCCCAAAAGATTGGACTCTGATATCAATGTATGAATTCCCCAAATCACTGTTTTACTTTCCTTCATATGTTTTTTATATTGTTTTACTGGTTTGAGGCTGTATTTTTTATAAAAAAATAGATACTGGTTTTATATTGTGCATAGCGTAGACCACTAAGCGATTTAGAAATGTTTTTAAATAAACAAATAGGGTGTATTTCAGCAAACATGTTTTGCTTGTAACATGATTGGGTTCTTCCTCCTCCCTGCAAAAATAAAACTAAAAAATCCCTACTCATTATTTGTTCTGTGCTTGTCTCTGGCAGTGAAGAGAGTGATTAGCTGTTCCAGTAACATTTACACAGTAACCAGAGATGTTGTTACATGATATTGTACAGCTAATCATTGGCGATTATTCAGAGTCAGGATGAAATAGAAATCAGAGGTACTTGAATAAAATAAATGAATAAATTTTAAAGAAGCTTAATTTGCAGCAGAAGGAATATTTATATTTTCAAAAAATCCAAGCAGAGATTTCGGTCGATCCATCAAAATGGGTCCAGATATATTATTAAAGGAAAACACCAGTCTTCTACATCACCTGATATTTAGAGCAGAGTATTCCTAAGAGATGTATGAATTACTGAGAGCCCCATTACGCTTTCAAATTACTCTGCGTAACTCATCCTTAGAATAAGCAACATGGCCACTGAGGAGGAAGACGTAAAGAAAATGTGCTGCCTTTAAAATGTGCAATTTACAATCATGTTCCAAACATGAACAGCTCACCACACATAAATATGGCCAAGGGATAAATAAGCAAGTCATGAAAAGGCAGGCCAGTATATTAGTCAGGCATATTTTTAGCTATCAGCTGCCATCATCCACATCTGCCATAAAATATGAACCATTTCAGTAAACTTCCTCAGTTAAAAAAATTAATATATAATGTAAGTATTAAACTCAAACCAGAAGAGAGCAGAGAGGGGAAAATCAATCACAAATAATGGTGTGTCATAAATTTGTAAGTCAGATTCTAATAGTGAAAAAATATGAGACATGAACATCTCCTCTCACAAGGGAAGTCTCATCCAGAGAAAATGAAAAGCAGATAGGGTGGTGGAACTCATGCTAAGGGGATTGTTCCATCAGAAGAAGCATTTCTGCTTGCCGGACAAAACAACCTCTCCTGCCCCTGTGTACTATTCTGGAGATTCTCCCACAGAATTCTCACTATGTCATGATTTCCTTTTGAACATATATGGTAATACCATATTTGGAAATTAAGGAAATAGGTATCTTAATTTGCGCTTTAAGGACATTTATTTATTTAAGTAAAACAAACAAACAAAAAGAATTTTACACAAATAATAAAGAAACAGAGGAAAAGAAGTACCGAGACTGCATGTGTACATAGCAAACAATTAATCAACTTAAATGAGTGCAAAACAACACACTGACTGCTTCATTAAAATTGATCAGTCTGCAATAGTGCCTCTGAAAGTAACCCAGTGAGAAGATTATTAGTTTTTCTGAACAGCTCATTTGTCTCCAAATTATCAATTCATCTGGCAATCCCTTTGCAATTCTACTACCATTTTGATCTTTCATATGCTTTTCAGGACAATAGAGGCTAGAAATTAAAATACTATCAGCAGACGAATATTAACAACTGTATAGTACAATAGTATGGTCCAGTTATGACCACCAAGTATTAGACTTGAATGCAGAAAAAAGACTGAAAGCAATTCTATTGAAGGAGCACACACCGTGCCCCTGAAGATTCTGCTTAAATCTATTTGGATAGATTCAGAACTGTGCATGAGGCAAAACTGTTGCATGTGGATCAATTTGGTGATTGATGTAATATGATGGAATATAGACCTTCCTGACATATCCTAGAGTTAATACTGTATAATCAAATCACAGATGGTATTGACCGGATTGCATATAATCTTGGTTTTTGCTTTATGCGAGCTACACACAAACACCTAAACTCCTATTCCTATTTTTAAATAATCTGTTGCCTTTTATACGAAACACATTGTACCTGCACTTCCCATGTAATAGTTAGGAGATAGTACAGTCATACAGACACACCAGAAGGCAAGCTTTTACTTTTTCAAATCAAAAACGTATGTTCTCCCCCCCCACACACACACACCTCATGTTGCTTACATACCACTAAGAGCTTTGCAAGTTCTAGTTTTACTTTTTGCTTAACAGTTTTCAACATCTACTTCAAAATTAACATATTCAAACCGTACAAACATTTACATTTCTTCGAATGGTTTTTGCTGCCTTTGGGTTTGGTAGGTGGCTGCTGCTCTCGCTGGCCCTGGTGTCATTTGCCCCCTCTGTCATTTAATCTGATTGGCTGCAGCAACACATATGATTTAGTGTCATCACTTCAGACATAATGAATAAGTAAAGAAGTTGGAGTTCTTGACGGAAGATCCCACAGAAATAATAGAAAGGCAAGAACTCAGGCCACCGTAGTAATGTATCCCTGATAGTAAGTAGTTCAAATGATACAATAGTTTCAAATAGTCTCCTCTGTAGTTGGATTTATTTATACTGTAGAAGTTTATACAGTCGTACCTTGGGTTACGTTTGCTTTGGGTTATGTACTCCACAAACCCGGAAGTATTTTTCGTTCTGCGCAGTTTGCGCATGCGCAGAAGCGCACTTTGGCGCTTGTTCGAGTTACGTACTTTTCGGGTTACGAACCACACTCCAGAACGAATCAGGTATGTAACCCAAGGTACCAGTGTACGTCAGATGAAGTGTATATACCAGGACAGTGCCCTGTTTCGGCAATTCTTCTTCAGTAAGTAGTCTGAGAGTCAACATCTACATGTAGATCAAAACCTTGGTCAAGGAGTCATCCCAGACAATCACTTTAATTTAGTGTTGTGCTGAAATTTCCAACTGGAACTCTTTCATCACATTCATCGGAGGCTGGGTGTGTGTTTGTCTGTGTGAGTAAGAGAGGGGAAAACAAATCTGAAGGGAAAAGTTCAGTCTTTGATGGGCTAGAGCAGGCATGGCCAAACTCGGCGCTCCAGATGTTTTGGCACTACAATTCCCACCATCCCTGACCACTGGTCCTGTTAGCTAGGGATGATGGGAGTTGTAGTCCCAAAACATCTGGAGGGCCAAGTTTGGCCATGCCTGGGCTAGAGGATAACTTTCAGGGCAGGAGTCTTAACATTAACATCTGGACGCACTGAAGGGTTTCCTTTTCTCTTTCTTTCCCCCCTTTAACTGCAGAGACAAATGGGCACACACACAGAGAGAGAGAGAGAGAGAGACACAGACACACAGACACCCCACTTGTCATTGTGGTAAGTGGCAGCAGCATTCCTAATCTGGTCCAGAACCATTCCTCCTCCTTTATGGAAGGCTGCTATATTACAGTGTAACACACTGTTCGGGTAAAAATGGCTGTCACCAGTCACGGATAGGCACAGTCTTTTATTTTAATCCCACAATGCATCCAGAAACATCTGAGGGGGTGTGGGTAGAAATGACCCCCAGATGGGTTAGGAACTCTGCCACCACACAACACAGCAGGGAGAAATGAGGTTCAAGAGAATGTTGACAAAGAAGATGAATTAGTAAAAAAAAAAATGGTACTAAGAACAAGCAGCAGAGGCTTCCACAGATACCGTAGGAAGGAAAGAAGCAAATTTCTTAAAGCAAACTTCTGCACCATCATCTCCCTACCAGTGCTATTCTTCTTGAAAAAGAGGTGCCAGAACTCACCCTTGGTCTCTTATAATGGCAATGGGGCCCACCTGAGAGCTGCTGGAACTGAGCTCTGGTGAGTTTCAACCAGACCTGTATAACCCCATTCCAAGGAAGGAGGTGGTTCTCGTAGCACTCCAGGATTTTTCAGAAGGGGCGAACTGAGACCCAAGAGTGCCTGCTCCCAAGAATGTAACTCCATTCAGGTAACTCTGGATAAATTAATTTAAACTCTTGGGAAAGTGACAATTCCTTTAAGGCATAATGATGAGTCGGTTTTCCTATTTGCAATAGCTAGTGTTTTTCATAGTTTTGAAAAGTACCATACTCACAATTTATGAAGGTTTTTAAGGCCAACAAAGATTTCAGGTGTTAAACAGCCAATTCTGTTATTAGAAAGATCCCTAAATAAAAAAAGGGAGGGGATAGCATTAATGAAAGGAAGTGCAAAATCATGAATAGTCTTATTAGCATTTTATCCTCATACAACCTTTAGACAGCTAATACAATTTTTAAAAGGATTACTGTTTCCTAAAATATAAGATTTATTTAAAATATATAGAAAGCACAGAATTAACTTTCCAGAGTAATATTTCAATAAAATATGTTATTGTATTTAATCTGACTTCTTCATAAATTAGTCATCTGTATAGAGATCTCAAAAATGGATGAAAAAGAGACTCCAGCCCCCCGCAATGCCAATTTTTTTTAGTGATGTTAAAGAGATCATAATCCACACACAAAAGAAACGTCTGAGGGGGTATCAGCTGTGCATGTCAACACAATAACTAATGTGGTTCACCCATCTGAACCTGATGAGACTGAAGTATAAGTAAGGTGAGCTGATCTGAAAATGAACCTATTTGGAAATTGATATTACAGAGCTTGTACAAAAATCTGGTGAATAGTAGAAAGCTCCTGTGGGATTTTGGGCCTCTCTCTCTCTCTCTCTCTCTCTCACACACACACACACAATTGTGAATTATCCCACAAAAAAGTAGAAGTGCTCTCAAAATCTCTAAAGCAAACACTAAAATCTAAACAAAGTTTGATACTGATACTAAAATCTGAATGTGTTTCATTTTCAATTTTTAAAGAAATGAAAGGGTATTTAGCAACCAAACCAAATCCTGAAATATTTAACTGAATGGGCATATTATTGCTGAATGGGCATATTGGTGAAACCAAGATCTGCAAGTTTATGCCGCTCTTTGTGAATTGGTTTGCCAAAGTGATGGCAAAACCTCTGCAGTCACTGCTATCTCCACACCCAATATGTAGCTTTTAAACAGTTTTTCTTAACAAGACACCAACAAAAAGAAACAGTTTGTACTAGCCTGCTTTTGGATGCCTTTCTACTGTTCCTTATTATTTCAGACCAAATTTACCTCATGTCACACAAATCTGGTGTTCATTTTTTTTGCTGTAAATATTTATACCAGAAATGTTGACTCATGAAATTGATATTGTAAAACAACCAGACAGATGGCCTGGGCTCAGATTTATTTTTCCTCGTAGACATCATTTTGTGTTAATCCATGAGATCTCTTTCTCTGCCATTGCAGATACTAAATTATCACAGTACAGTCAGTCAGCAAGAAGGCTTCCAAATGAAATTGTTAATTTTATGTAGATTTGGCAGCCTGTGGTTTTTCCAACTGACTCACAAAGCCTCATGTCACTTGCAAGACGTCTGTGTTACATTAACTTCAGCTGCTTACTATATCCTCTGTGGGAAATGTATGAATGAATAGGAAACAGACTTAAGCACAGTCTTAAAGAAGTTAGCAGCCTTCAAGCACCAATTGCAACAAGAAAGCCATTTATTTATCTTGTAATGTAATCTTCTGTTTCCTAATCAGGCAACAGAAACAATCTTTTCTGGAGAAACTCATAATTATTTAGAAATAAATTATAATTGGGCTATTCACTGACTTTAAGATAGTCCATATTGCATTGAAAGTAATGTCTGAAACTGGTAAACAACCAGAAACACACTGTATGAAAGCCCAGAATAGTGATTATTTTTTATTTCTGTCTCTAGAGCGCCTGCTGCAGCATCTTTTTTCCAGTTATTTACAAACCCAGGAGCTTCTGCTCTGTGACCTTTGCCTTCATGGTTCTGTTGCTTGTGGCTGAGCAATATTGAATCACAGCCTATACAGCTTCCCCATTCTCCCCACAAGAGGTCAGGGTTGTGTTATTAGAGTACAATCATCTCCATAGCAATAAGACTCAATTGTCATCATAGCGTTTTCACAGATTTACCATGACTCAAAGTGCATTCAGATTCACAGAGCAGATCTATTTGGAAATGTGCATAATTCCTGCAAATATCTTGCTGTCCATATACTGCCTTTCCAATTTTCAGAATCACAAAGTAGATCTATTTGGAAATGCATGTTATTTTTAACCTAATATATTGCTGCCCAGTCTGTATCGCCTTCATTTTTGAAGTACAAAACCTGTGCAATATCTTTGCTGTTGCTGTCAAAGCCCAACTGTATTCAGGAAAGGCAATGAATATTATACATATCCTCCTAGTGGTGCAGCAATCTTCTTCTTTCTTTGGCGATCACTCATAGCTGAGTAAGATTGTCTTCCATAAACACGGTTTTAACAATGGGTCCGTAAGTGACTGTGGAGGCCGATTCTGGAACCATACGTCCTTCCACAGTGGGGACATTGGTTTCCAGGCGGGAGTTGATCACGGTTAGCACATTTGCAAAGCTAAGCAGGGTCTGGTATGGTTTCAAATTGGATGGAGAACCACGTGCTAAGGTTCATGCATAGCAGGTGGTTGGACCAGATGACCCTCAGAGTCCCTTCCAACTCTGCAATTCTATAATTCTATGATTCTATGGATCCATAGTTGTATATGCAGTTCAGGGAGTAAACTATGAACAGATAGGCAGTACAGCTAGGGTGGTCAAATATATAGGATAAGACTCCTGCACCTTTAATATTTATTAAAATGTTTAAGGCTTGCCCTGTTACTTTTTCTTCTTCCTATTATTATTATTATTATTATCATCATCATCAACAATTATTTATACCCTACCCATCTGACTGGGTTACCCCAACCACTCTGGGCAGCTTGCAACAAAATATAAAGGGACAAAATAAAAACTTCCCAAGAGAGTCATATAATTGTCTAACTCTCTGACATATGACAGGAAGCTGTTCCATAGGGCAGACACATCTACCCTATGCAATATGCCCCGAAGTTCTGATGTATTTGTAATGTGTATCAAACTAACTTAAAAATGTATACACAGTAACTTAAAAATACATATTTAAATTGCAGTCTAAAGGATGGGAAGAAGGATTTTTTTAACCGGGGCAATCAAATTACCAAATATAGCATATTTTACAAGAAATTAGTGATTATATCATTTCTAGTAAAAAGGAAGCTAAAGAACTATATAAAGCATATAAACTTCGCATAGTTGGTAATTAATATGTTGATTATCAAAGTAATATGTTGATTATCAACTACAGATGTATATATTTTTACACTCAACTGAGCCCTCCTTGGAGCTTAAATGTTAATTTTAAATGATCGTAAAGTTCAGAAGAGTAATCATAGAAACAAATTTATATTTGTCCATGTAGATAAAACACAAATCATGCGTAGAAAAAAAAATCTCAAAAAGAATCAAACAGCCGTATATGTAGTTCATATGTCCTACATGTTATAATTGCTTGGTGACATATTCCAAACTCCCCAAGGACAGAAATGTCAATATGAGTACAATTTCTAAGGTAATTCAGATGGAATTAATACTTACAGACGCTTCAGTTCCGAAAGTCCATAGAAGGCCCCAGGCTCAATAGTACTAATCAAGTTATTCTTCAGATCTCTGGAGATACACAATAGCAAAAGCAATTAATTATCAGTTTACATACAGCTTTTAGTCTCAAACACAGGCAGAAAAAGAAGATGGGTGAAGGCTTTCGAATTTCTTTAGGATTTATTGAAGCTAATAATAAGGAGGGAGGATGTTAGAATAAAACAATATACGGTAGTTGGGGGTATTATTTGGGGGGGGGGCTTAACATAAATTGAGGTGAAGGGGAGATAAGAGGGGGGACTTTACTTTTGTTCATTTCTGCCACCTAAGTTAAAAGTCCCAGTTAAAATGTACAGCTTTACCAGCTGCAGGGGAAATGCATTATTAAGATATTCCACGAAAGGCAGTGAAATAATGACAGAACGTCTACATATTGATTTGCTTCCTGATCATGCACAACTTAGTGATGCACATGTGCACTTGCATGCTCAGGAAGTAGTACACTGAGCTGCAAGTGCACACATGCCTCACTAACAGCATGTACAGATCTCAGAAGACTCACAAAGGCACACACTTGGACAGAGTTGAAGAACTAAATAGGTTTTCCACCTTTGATCTCCAGAAACAGATGCAGAAATGTTTCACTGGCCCTAATAACCTTGCATACTACCAACATTGAACTTTGTGTTTGAATCAATGGTATCTGCCATTGCAGGTTGCTTTCTCTCTCTCTCTCTCTCTCTCTCTCTCTCTTTCTCTCTTTCTCTCTTTCTCTCTTTCTCTCTTTCTCTCTCTGCCTCTGTAAAAGACAGATATCAATATGACAAGGCCAACTAGGACATTAAGGAGAACTGCTCATGGTACAACCCAGTCTAATAATGTATCAGTATGCTTCAGATGTCTGGATTGCACATTTGAATGCTCATACTGTACATAATATTTGTGTGTGTGTTTGAGAGTGAGTGAGTGAGAGAGAGAGAAACTACCATGTAGCAGGATAGCTAGACATAACTTTACTCCCTGACATGCACACATGCATGTAACATTCATAATATGATCTCCCACAGTCCTCCCTACATGTTTTATTCTGCTTTTAATATTCTGTTGGGAGCCTCCCAGAGTGGCTGGGGAAACCCAGCCAGATGGGTGGGGTATAAATAAAAATATTATTATTATTATTATTATTATTATTATTATTATTATTATTTCATCAGTTCACATAGGCAGTAGTGGATGGAGTGGTGGTGCTGCAGAACTGCCCTCTTAACACTGGCATTGTAGTTCACCAGAAAAGTGCTGAGGATGCAATGCTGGACTGGCTCTCTCTGTGTATCTGCACCCAACCTGCTGCCCTGCCCCATCCCAGTGCCATCCAGGTAAGCTACAGTGATGCCAGAGCCAGGAGGGCAGCTCTGCCCCACCACACCGGGTGCTACTGCACATGCACATTTTTATTTCACCGTGAAGATGTAGTCTTTTGATTGGCTCCCAGGTATAGGAAAAGCAGATCCAGCTTGTGAAAGGTAACTTCCCAATTATGAAGCCGCTGTTATGGTCTTAAGTACCCAGCACAGGTGAGATAACACAGTTGCACATCATAAGGTGATTTTCCAATTAGTGAGAAAGAAGCTATTTTGTCAAGGGCCAACTTTCACCTAGAGGTCAGAGTAAAACAAGTCCTGTTTTTGGACAAGGCCTGAACAGAAAAACCAATTTGTCTCGACTCAATCCACAAGTGACTGTGTTGAACCTCTTACTGTAATCTAATTCAATAGTTTCACATTCCAGTCTTAATCTGAATTTCATTTCTTCCAGAATGGTGACTCTAGAACAGGTTTCCTCAAACTCAGCCCTCCAGATGTTTTGAGACTACAATTCCCATCATCCCTGACCACTGGTCCTGCTAGCTAGGGATCATGGGAGTTGTAGGCCAAAAAACATCTGGAGGGCCAAGTCTGAGGAAGCCTGCTCTAGAGTCTCTCTGAAGGCTGAAATGTCTCCTCTCTGGCTTTCGTATACTGCCATTTTGTAATGTCAGATTGTGTCCATTTATTCCTTTGCGCAGAGATTTGCCTGTATATCCCATGTATACTTGAAAAAGGCATTGTTGGCAGATGATGGCAAATATCACATTGGAAGATAGGTAGGGGAATGAACCCCTAATGTTGTGGATGGCAAGCTAGTAACTTTTGTAGACTAATTTACAAGTCACACATATGTCAAACTCATGCAGTTCACTAGATAGACTCCCTGATCTTGAATGGTGGAGGAGAAGTTAGAAGGTTCCATCCCCACCGTTACGAATGCAGAATGAAAGAAAATGTGCTGCCTTTCCTTGCACCCCAATTCGCATGCAGCAGTGTGAAAACGGGCAGTGTGAAAACACACACACACACACACACAAATAGTACCAAGAAAATTAGAATGTCAAAAAACGGGAAGGATATTTTGAAATGGGTCCAATGTTGACTGCAATTTCCAACCCAATTATGAAATGGACAGTGGTATAATTGTGCATTTCTGCAATAAATAGAGGGGGAGTTTTAAAAATGCAATACACACACACACTGAATTCATGTTTAACATTAACCTTTTAGACACACAGTATCATGCAGTATAAATTAGGAAGGTCTACTAGCAGAAGTTTTCCATTATGCTCTTTTGCACTTTGGACCGTCTTCATGCTCTTACCATAGCTTTACCTCATGTAATCTCTTCCCCCCCCCCAAAAAAAAACCCTGAAAATGTTCCTGACAAATTATATATACAACATTTCAGTAACTCTGGCGTTTGAGACAGCTTCCCTTCTTTTCCAGTCTCTCTGAGGGGAAAACAGTGTGAAGCTTTTGAGAGAATAGAACTGGGAGGCTGAAAATTCAGACGAGAAATGAGAACTTAGTGGCATTAACACACACTTGATGTTTCCTTGCACCCTCAGCAGTTGCACTCGCAATCATAGAAGAGCACTGGTTTCACCATAGATTCCTGGTGTGCTAACAGGGCAAGTGCAATCGCATTTGAATGAAAAGCCAGACACATACAATGCAGTGTTGGTATGTTGTTCTTCCTCTCTTGGCAATACTTTTAAATCAGGTCTGAAGTCCCTAACAAAAGAGTGCTTCTTGTAATGTCACTAATTACATTAGTTGTTAGAATCCAACTACAGTACAAGCCACCAAACCATCATGGCCAATGGTCTGGGTTGATGGGAGATGGAGTTCAACACCAGGTTGGCTGCCCCTGATTTATATCAAATGATATGATTAGTTGATCCCTTAAAACACTTGCATTCAAGGTAGTAGTAACATTTTACTGTATACCAACAATGTTTGCTTAAAAATAACATGGCCAAGTTATTATACCCAACTGCCCAGTCTTCTTGCTTTGGAGGTTGTTTTGTTTAATCAACATTTGCCCTATGCTCAGCATGGATCTGTTTTCTAAATAAAGACACACACCACCATTTAATTTTATAAAATGATACCAGTAATCTCTAACAGGTGATGGCAGGAACAGAGTTGTAGTTTTTTAGTAATGCTGTGGCCATTTAATAACCCTTTTGAAACAGAGGGCAGACAGCACAAGTGTTCTTTGTTTACTTAGCAGTAATCCTTGTAATTAAAATACTTGCCTACAAAAGCAAAGATTTAATGTGAGCACCAAGAAAAATCTCAGTAATTTATCCAGAATTTCCTACAACCTGGGTCAGCATGACAGCTCCCAGACTTGACTCCCAGACTTAGAGTTAATTGAGATAAAGCTCTTGAACAAGTCAGACCTGTCTCAGCTCAAATATTTCTGTGTGTCTCCTTCCCAACTTCCGCAGATGAAACAACCTGGCTTATCAGGTTGTTCAAAACCTAGGTACATGGTTTGTTTCCTCAAAACAAAACATTAGGGGGGGGGAGGGTTTTCTTCGCTTACTGCTCATGGCTGGTTTGGGAGAAACAAACCACAAGTCCGGGATCAAATGATATAACACGTCAGACTCTGGCTTTTCTTTTCAGGGCCGGCCCTACGGCAAGGCTGGGTGGCGCAGGGCGCCAGGGCTGCCAAGGGAGCGCCGCGCTGCTCTGCCCGCCAGACAGCCACGCTGGGAAACGGGGCGAGGGGGCGGCAGAGGGATCTTCACACCATGGCGCCAGGGCGCCGGATATGCTTAAGACAGCCCTGTTTCTTTTCTTTTTTTAACTGAAGTGCAGGAGTCAGGGTGGAATACCCTGGGAACTTCTGAGCAGCACCATGCTGCTTGTTCACATAAAACAAAAAAGTTGGTTTTAAACTATGTTTATGTGTGTTGTGCAAACTGGGCCAAAGAAGGCAGAAGGAAAACCTCCCAGGGCAAGGAATTAATTCCAAAGTCTGGGTGAAGCACGGTGGGGGGGAGGGGGGAAGAGAAAGTGGGGAGCTACACAGGCACGGAATTAATATTTTAATAGCATGAAGAATAAGATATCTGAACAAATAGGGAATGAAATGTGACAATCCCATTGTGCTTTAAGTATCACTCTTCTGCAGGGAATCAGCAGAAAATTATGATAATGTAAACATTGTAGCAGAATAAGAATTACACAGTATGGGCAACACTAAACAACTGCAAAGTGTCAACACTCCAAGATGTATTGAGGAGAAAAACAAAACAAAATATCACATATCCATTCACCTACAACTATTTCCCTGTTAAAATACAAAAAGGAAGGGAGGAAACAAGCTTTCTCCATAGAAGACTTAGTACAGAGTGGGATAAAAAAATCCTCAGTTTCTGCTAAATACATATTGGTACCTCAGCTGGTGCTGGGACTAGTCACTCCTGCTTCTATCAAACACAATCTCTGACCTCAGCAGAACACAGAGCCTGCAGATCTAAATGTCCAGGCCATATTGTATTAAGAGTAAGGTACCCTGAACCCAAACCTTTTTGGAACTTTCAAGCACAAAAACATCATTTCAAAATGGACAGAAAGCCAATGCAGTCATTGTTAACAAGAAAGCCTGCCCCATCAGCTACTTGGCCTCAGCATTTTCACCCAGCTGGAGATAATGCATGCTTTTTGAAGGCAATCCCACATATAGCACATGTTAATTGTCCAAATGAGATATCTGATGACTCAAATAAAGGGTGCAGTTGTTGAACCAGCCATATGTAAAAACACTTCAGGTAACATCCTGGCTCAAAGCTGAGTGCGGGAGTTCTACCAAAGTATGAGTTCAATTCTACAAAGCACTGCCTCCACATCTAAAACATGTTTTACTCCCTTTCCCTGAATTACAGTCTTATAGACCATGCACACTTCTGTCTTATCTGGATTAAGTTTCAATTTATTCATCCTGTCCATTATGGATTTCAAAGCTGACTGAGGACTTCAACATCTTCCTGGGGGACAGAAGAGAACCCTGTGGGACATAATACACTAAACAGCCAAAGGGTCAAACTGAAGTCCCTCAGAAGCATCTTCTGGAACCAATCCTCCACATAGAACCTGGACAACCATAAAATAGTGCCCCAAGTCCCATCCCAATTAGGTGATCCAGAAATGTGGTCAATAGTATGGAAAGGTCCAGCAGAACCCACAGGAGTACAAACCTCCAACTTTTAACATAAGGCTGTTAGAATTGAAACTTTATACAATTCATGTTACTACAGATAAGTTTACAACCGCAAGTTTGATTATACCAAAGCACCTTGGACTGAGTTTATTGCTCTATGACTGTGATACAAATTGTGCAGCTGCCAAACATTCTACCATAACATCCAACGGAAGTAAGTGTCAGTCATTATGAGAGAAGCAACACAAGCAGGTTTGTCCAGAAGCAAGTCTCACTGAGTTCAACAGGGCTCACTTCCTGAAAGCATACTGAGGACTGCATCCAAAGTCATTCCATTGTCATCCTCTGTGTTAATTCTATTCACACTTGCCTTTCCTCCTCTGCTGAAACTGCTAAAAATGAAAAAGAATACAGAACAAGAGCTGTAAGAACTGCCTAAGACCCAGTTAGGATGATTCTTAGACCGCCTGGTAGGGATACACAGCATGAACAAATTTCAAAGACTATACATAACATCTCTATTGCTTTCCAACAAGGCAATTGGAGCAGTCTTCAGATGGAGTAACAATTTGAAGTACAAGAAATGTCCAAACTCTGCACATACAGACATCCACACCCATATTTATGCTGCCAGAAAACTCTTAAATTTTCTTGCATAATGCAAAATTATCCATGCTTGTTGAACTCCAGAGAATAATAGAGTAGCCGGTTTGTGGATACTGTGATCTCTATCTTATCCTTTCAAGAATCTGTGCTTCAACCTTAACCAGCATTCAGTTTTATTTTCTTTTGGCAGTCCCTTGTTATTCACCCCAAGTAAACATAAATTCTAGCCTAGTTCTCAGAACTTTCAAATTGCTGTAACTGTGTAACCGGCTTGTAGCTCTGTCCAGAATAGCATGTTCAGCCAACCTTTGTGGAAAACCTCCAGCCACTCAGGGAAGGAACTTTTGCCTTCTTACTCTATTAATCCTCCAAGTTATCAGAAAAACCATATTCCCTCATATGATCCTGTCTGGGTTTTTGAGAACTTCTTGCGAGGTCCTTCTTTTGGTCCCACCACCCTCACCAGAATGCTTGGTAGGGATGTGGGAGAGGGCCTTCTCAGTGGGTGCTCCGGGGCTTTGAAACTCCCTCCCTAGAGAAGCTAGACTGGCTCCCTACTTGCTGTCCTTCTGCCAGCAGAGGGCCTTCTTGTTTGAACAGGCTTTGGGGGACTGACTGCTTTTAATGAAAGGGCTAATGCCATGCTGTTTTTTATTGTAATTACTGGTTTGGTTTTAATAGATTTTATATATGTATATTGTTTTAGTTCCATTGGCATTTAATTGTTTTTTTAATTATTGGGTTTTCCCCCTATGTTCTTAACAGTTCTTATTTTCATCTGTAAGCCGCCTTGAGGCCCATCAGGGGGAAAGGCGGGGCACAAACAAAGAAGTGCTCGGGATGGAAGTCTTTTCATTGAGGGAACAATACCCTGTCACCAAAAGAGATTTCCAGTTAGTCTTCACTGCCCATCCTAGTAGGTACTTGGCAGGAGAAAAGTCTGCTCGCTCTTCTACAGATCAAGGAAGCAGCAGAATGTCCAAATGTGGAAACACCTCTATACTGAGGTCCCTGGAAGAAACCTTGGGCTTTGATTCTGATTTATTTACTCAGGAGCTGACTACATAAGAAGCACCCAAAGCCAAAGGGCCAGAAAACTGCAAGTGAAAGCCATAACAGAGCCCACTTATGCTTCTAGTGCATGTCATCTGTTTAACCTTTTGTACTACACAGACTACCGCAGTACGCCAGCTGGAATAAAACTATGCATGCATCAAGACTTGGCTATTCGAAGAGCTCAACTCTCTTTTTTAAAAACATCATGTTTAGCTGCGCCAGCAATGCTTGCCAAATATGGACATGAACTGTTATACACATTTTCTTAGCATCGCAAAATATTCAAGGAAACAAATCTTTAGCAAATTTCGCAACAAGTTGATTTATTGCTATGAAAGGTACGGTAACTTAAAAAGCACTGTGTGCTTATATGGTGTGGGGAGAAGGATGATGTTAAGCTATTATGACCAGGAACAGAAAACCTTTAACAGAAAACAGAAAAGAGTTACTCGGATCCAAAATGCATCTGGAAAAATTGTCCATTGTGCCTCATCAAGGCCAAAGTAGGACATCTGGCTACTTGATTTTTCAAATTATTTTTAATCTCACAGGACATTTGACCGAACACTGTTCCCAGAAAATCACAGATTATATACTGCCCACAGCCTTGGCACTGGACGGATGAACACGTTCTGAGGATGACCATTGTACAGTAATGCGACAGGCATTTAACTCAACAAGCTTTCTCTATCTAAATTCCTTTAGAGAGAGAAAGATGCCAAGAGTTACGACAGATGCGTTCTGGTTTTATGTTCTATTTCATCATAACATCCTATGCTTTTAGTATATTTATTCTTTTTTAAAAGAACACATGTGCACTTGCACATATACATACAGGTGGGCAGACATTTCATAGTAAATCTTAAAACTGTTTTAGAACACTCTGAATGTCCCTTAAAAGCTGTTCTGTACAGTTAAATAAGGAAACTAAAGCAATTTAGCCACATATTTTACATGTTCCATCCCGAAAAACAACTGCTGAGCTTGGCAATAAAAATTAGTAATGTTTGGTACTAATTACACCAAGCAGCAGCAAAGAGAGCCTGGGCCACACACAGAGCACTGGCTGTGGCCAAGCAGAGAGGGAGAGAAGTTGAACCATTTTACAGAACCATTTCATATAATATAACACATTCTTTTTAAAAATAAAAATCCCAAAATAACTAACACTTATGGTTTAGTATCATTTTGGCAGAGATTTCTAAGCCGAGTACCAATGATGTATCATTTGTGGTGTGGGTGTACGCATCTGAAAATAAATCAAAACCAAACTACTGTTATAATCCAGCTATAGGAAGCTACATTAAGTCAAGCCATGCTATAACAATTACACTGTTTATATCAATGTTATAAGAATTTTGAGGTCATATATATATATATATATAATAATTGTTCATAAAACATGTACATGAATGTACAGGCACATGTCTGAAGCAGCACAGGAAGACAGGCCTTTCTGACACCATTTTGACTCTCTCTCTGACCAGGTGTTCCTCTGCAAGGAAGAAGGGGGGTGGGGGGAACCTTCTCATTGTCTCAGGAATTAAAGTGATAACCCTGGCATCCTGGTACCTGAGTGCCAGACAAAAGGATGTGATTCACTTGGCTGGGAAACAGGGAAATGTAAATATCTCTCAATTTTGTTTATTAGGTTTTGGGGGCAGGGGGCAGGGTCCAGACTGCTCAGATTACTGCCACCAGACCTCCCCTTTCATGATGTACCTATGATGAATCTAGGGAGGGGGGTCTTGGGCTACACCCCTTCTGTGACATATGGATGATGCTTCTGGGGGGTGGGCTGAAACCAATTTCAAATTTCTTTTTAAGGGCAAGACACCTCTGTTTGGTGTTCCTTCCTTGTTCTCCTGCATGAGAGGAAGGACCCTGTTGCAACAGTTTTTATTCTTTAATAAACTGTACTTTGCTTTTGACAGCCTTAGTTTGGTCTCTGTCATTCTACGGCCAGCGGCAACATCGTGCCTGCTTGCCTGGATCCTTGGGCTCTCCCTGGGTCAGGATCCATTTCTCTGGGTTCATAGGAACCAGCTTAAAATTTTACTTCATCAAGGTTGCAAAGCCACTGCCAGAACCTTTATTGGAAAGTTAGATCTCTATTGCAGTTTTATCGCTGTTACTGTACCACAATTTTAATTAAATATATTGTTGCAAGATTTCAGGGTTTCCAGTCACCTAAGATTCGTGTTTCCTTTTGGAAACGAGGCATAGCAGAGACCGTGGTGTCTCTGTGATTTATGGTTTATGATGTATGGTATATATAACCTGAGCTTACGATAGTGGGGTTCACAGCATTAACTCTCCAAGAAGGTATTGCTTCTTCCATAGGTACAGCCTAGGATAGGATTCAAGCAGAAATCCAGCATCGTGCTCTGTCTCTCAACTCTAACTCTAACTCTAATCTCGCTAAGCCTTGGCTTTATCTGTTGTGGAAAGGAAGGGTCCAGTCCATTTGCCTTCTCAGACAAAGTCCCTTGATCTTTTGTTCTTCACTCAGGCTATCACTTCACCAGGAAACCCAGCTTGGCTTAATTAGCTTTTGACACTTGCTGATTCCAGGCAATTAGATGTGTCTAGTACACATGGGTCAAACACATGGAACCTTGATTAAATTCTAGCACTTACTGGTTCTGGAATTTAGAAGTGTCTAGCATCCACAAACTCATAACACTACATAGCGGTAGTGCTGGTGTGATAGAGCAAATAAGAAGAAACAACTTTGTTGTAACCAATTTTTCTTGGATTTTAAAAAGAGTTCCAGGCACTCCTTATGATCTTAAGGAAGAGTGAAAATTCTGGGTTGCACTTATATGTGGATTTTAAAGAAAGTGGAGGAATCTGACCTCTTGGTGATTCAGATGAACTTCGCTGGCACTTCACAATACCTTGTGCGAACCTGATTTAAGGCAAACAAGTTACTTTGACTCTTCTCTAAAGTTGATCTCAAGAGTCTAAATTCATTGTTTCTCTTGGGGATGATACAGCGCAGGCAGCTCTGAAAATAACTCTCTGCAACAAAATCTACTACTGTTGCCAGAGATCTCAATAATTGATGCTATGCTATCCTCAGAGATTTCGTTCTTTCTTGGTTGGCTGTTTTCATTTCAGCTGATGCTCAGAACAGGGAGGAAATAAAACTGTTTAGAAACAAAGGTCTAAATCAGATTGGAGTTAAAAGGGGAAATGAAATGCTGGAAATTATCTTAAGCAACCTGAAACACCTCCTTTTTTTCTTTTTCTTTTTGCCTTGGTAGTTACGATGTCCTGGCTGAGACCCACAAACCTCAACCTATTTGATTTTGGGCTACTTGGACAAAATTCCTCAGGAGGGTGGATAGTGAGGGTGGAAAACCCACTGTGTTGAATAACAATGAAATACACAAGAGTTCACGCTGGTTCATAGTCTTGACTTAAACATAAAGTGTTACAATGAATGGCTATCTGATTCTCTCTGAAAATTTCCAAACTAGGAAATTCCATGGCCTGCTTAAGATATGTTTCATTGCTGGTCTACTTTTGCAGTTAAATCCCAATTCATATAGTTAATGCATTTTTTTAATGCCACCATATGCATATTCCCATATCTCAAATACTGCTGTTTAACTGGTTACATTTCTGAAGTCTGTTTCCCATTTGTACAGCATGCAGTGCTCATAAGTCCACCCTCACCCCTCCTCCTTGGCTGATAAGTGGTGGGAAAGGGCAGCTCTCGAACAATGACCTTCCATATCTAGCTTCCACTCAATGCACACTAACCCCATTCTCCCCCAGTTTCACTACACTGTTACAGCTCATTAAATTCCACTGAAGGATGGGAAATCTGGTGTGCCACTAAGATGCACACAGTTTGTGTTTACCAGCTGAAACACTGTACGCAGTGTTGCTTACAACACAGTCCTCTAACGCAGAAGCTATCTTGCTGGCTACCTCCGACAATTTATCTATTCATATCGGGCTGGAACAGTGGCTGCTTTAAAACCACTGCTGCCTGTGGTAATGGGAAAAAAGAGAGGAATATTAAAAACCATCACAGTGAAATCTTTGCTGCCATGAAGGGGTCATTGATCCAAGAGACAAACAACCTAGTGTTGATGATTTAACAAAACATTTTTCACAGAGATTACATGCTCATCCATCAACTTGCAATATTTTCCCCATTACCAAAATAAATGACCGCTACCCCCCTCTGCTCCACAGTCCGCCAATTATAAGAATTAGCAGCTATATCAAATCAAATGCAGAAATTCTTTCATTTTTATTCCAAGCAAAGGCTTCTGTAAGTGCAAAGACAGGGGGCAGGGATAGGGGTGGCGATTCACATTTAAAACCCAGGCACAATGTTCATATTACTGACTGGGAGGAAAAGAGAACATAGAAGCTTTGGAAGTTCCCTGCACTGCCTCTGTGAAAGGACCCAGTATACAGAGTGACCAGCACTACTCTGGGGCTTGAACCTGAATGATGTCCTTCCCAGCTGGCTTTCCAAGACAAGGAGGAAGTTTATAACTTCTTCTCCAGGGTTCAGAGCCAAGTGAGGCAACTCTTTCTGGCTACAGCATGCATGACATCCTTGACTGACCTGACACAAGACACACCACTATTCTACATTACTGCTATTCTGCCATTACTGCTTCCAAGCAACGTCTCTGACCATTAGCTAATATGGTGACAAATCACGTCTACTTTGCCAACTCTTTACTTATGCAAAGACCCCATCCTTCCTCAAAAAGGAACGTGCTGTGCTAAATACTTAACAAAACAACAACAACACCCTGGATCGACTAAGATTAAGATACACATCCCTGTAATAAAAGCATAATGGATATTTCTAAATACAAGTGTGATGAACAGTACAAAAACAACATATAATTCACTACTTGGCAAAAAAAAGAACTGGAAAAACCCCAGTTTTTGTCAGTTCAAGGTGGGGCAGGTTTTGATCTACGTGCAGGACAGCAAGGGTCACACATCTCTAAAGGTGACTACTATTCACATGAGACAGAGGTGGGCTACTTTGGTTAGGAAGGCAATCTTTCACATTAATGCACCAACTACATTCAGCAAAGTGCATAAAGCTGTAATGTTCTGTCATCTGAATGACAAGCTTCATCAATAACACTGGCAGCTGGGGAAGAGGGAATCCTGGTGAATTCAGACATCAGCTCCTGGAAGACTACTGAACATCTGTAACATGCATATTTTTTTACTGAGCATTTAAGTGCTTAAGCTACTATGTTTGGAAGATCAGAACAGTGATAAATGAAATTATTTCATTATACCTACAATTTATTCTTGGTTTCACATTCCTTATCATTAAATTATGAGTTCAGGACAATCATTTGCCATAAATTATATAGCAAGCTGATAAAAATTTTTTTATGCTAATAGCTTAGCTAGATTGTCATTCAGTTGATGTAACAAGCGCTGGAGTACAAGACGTTTCTCTTTCATTTCTACTTTAATAACTTATTTTTATATCTGCCACAATGTTGCATATTTCACTGTATTAAAACACAGAATTCTGTCTGTTCATCAACAAACAAATATGAGAAATGAATTGAAGTGACATGAAGGAAATTAAACATTGTCATCTTTTCAGTGGAATTATTTGTGGGTTGTATTTCATATTTTTATTACCAGACTTTTATGATAGTACTCACCAATATGGAGTACCCACCTTTTTGCTGCCTATAGCAGCCATTTTGGCACTTTTATTGAGATTGCACATCATTTTTTTTTTACCAAAATAAAAATAAAACACAGTCTATTGCTGTACTGCAGGGGATGCCTTAAAGAATTTCAAAATCAGTTACACAAAGGTCTCCACTTTCAAAGATCCTTCAATCTAAAATAGGCAATTGGGTAAAATAAATAAATAGGAGGGGGGAGGGGGAGAGAGAGAGAGAATGTCACAGAACTGTAGAGCTGGAAAGAACATCATGGGTCATCTTGTCTAATTCCCTGCAATGCAGGGTCAGATGCTGTTCATTCAAATTTCAGTGATGCCTTCTGCAAGGCCAAAATTGGGTCCCCCACTCTTAACTTCCATTATGCTCAATTCACTATGCCATATTTGCAGCAGCCTATGGTGCCCCCAAGGCTTTCCCCATGGTCAAACAGCTTGTACCATCAGAGAGTCCTTCCTGATATTTAGCCAGAATGCCTTTTCTTGAGAACTTGAATCCACTAATTCGGATCCTAGCCTCCAGAGCAGGAGAAAACAAGCTTGTTCCATCTTCCACATGACAGCCCTTTATATAAGTCATATCTCCTCTAAGTCTCTTCTTTTCCACGCTAAACACACCCAACTCCCTCAACCTCATCAGGCTTGGTGTCCCTTGGTTGGATCCTTTTCACATGTAATACTGGAAAGCCAGGTGTCCTTCATCTTATATTTGTGCAACTGGTTATTCCTGCCTAACTGTAAAACCTTACATCCCCCCCCAATTGAAATCAGAAGGCTAGTGAGGGAGGAACCTTGCCAAAACAACAGTTAGATTTAGTTGGCTAAGTTGAGAATTATCATAACATGGATTCAGATTTCCTTTCCTCTACAGATGAGACCAAGGGCTCAAGATGAGGCCTCCCACCAAAGAAAAAGCCAGTAGCAGTTCTTTTTCATCATCCTGGAGGCATATTTGAAATGTAAACTATCTGTTGAAGAACAGACCATTCATCCCACATCTTTAACAAATCAGCAAGATATTGTATATATCAGAGATGTCCAACTCCCAACAGACTGTGATCTACTCAGAGTGTACAAAAACTGGCAGTGATCTACCCATTGCCGTTGGCTGGATCAAAGTTGTTGAGATTTTTGGGAGGAGCCAAGGTGGTTGAGGTTTTTTTTAGGGAGCAAATGAATGAATTGAACTGAATATCTGAATGAATGGAACTGAATGAGCATTGTGATATACACAGAACATAATCAAAAGTTGATTATATAAAACACAGTTGAGGGTCCTGAATCTGATGGCCCACTTTTTTGCTAGGAAGCAAAAGTTGCTGAGCTTTTTTTTTTTTTTTTTTTAAGGAAAGGCAAAGTTATTGAGCTTTCTTGGGGAAGCCAAAGTTGTAGAGCAATTTTAGGAAGCCAACACTGTTGAGCGTTTTTTTGGGGGAAGCCAAAGTTATTGAGCTTTTTTTCAGGGTGGAGTAGATCACTGAGGGGCCAAAGATCTACCAGGAACACACTACAATCTACCAGTAGATCACGATCTACCTGTTGGATGTACCTGATATATATAATGTGACAGTAATGAACAACCATCGTGTTGGTCTTACTACTGCTCCCGATGCCAGTATCTAACTTCACTGTGTGTTATCTCAGAGGCTATAGGGTTATTTGGACCCATAAGCACAAACCTAGGCAACCCCATAATAACACAGCATTAGACCATAGGATCAAACTATTATTTACAGGTAGGTAGCCGTGTTGGTCTGACGTAGTTGAAACAAAATAAAAAAAATCCTTCCAGCAGCACCTTAAAGACCAACTAAGTTTTTTATTTTGGTATGAGCTTTCGTGTGCATGCAAACTTCTTCAGATATCTGAAGAAGTCCGTTTTGAATCGGAAAATTGTTCAAATTATATCGGTAAATGATTACATGATGTATTGTTGTTACTGTTGTTTTGATATGGGCCAATGGCCGTAATAATAAAAACTATCTGAAGAAGTGTGCATGCACACGAAAGCTCATACCAAAATAAAAAACTTAGTTGGTCTTTAAGGTGCTGCTGGAAGGAATTTTTTTATTTTGTTTAAACTATTATTTGTGATAGATTGCGGTTATTATAGAAGTTTCTTTTCAAATTCCTCTCGTTCTTCAGCTAACAACATGTGGCAGAGGAAAATACTCTTTGTAGTCATGTTCATTCTGCTTTATTTGAGCTGATATCACAAAGTTCAGGAATGGGAATTAATTATAGATATGTCACCTGGGTTCTTGCCCAAGTATTGCATCCCTCTACCCAATAAACCCCTTGACTCTCGCAGCAGAGTCTTTATTCCATCTAAATGTTGGATTTTAAAATAAAACTTGCAAGAAAAAATAAAATGTATCCTGTAAAATATGTTAGTTATGATTGGTATGCCAGTTTATTTTTTGGAGGAAATCATTTGAATCCAGTTAACTTTATGATTGGCTAATTATTTGGTGACATACAAACACTTCACAATAGCAGCTCTCCATATATCTAAACTGTGAACATAATTCAAAAGTAGTATTTATGATATTATATTTACTACAAAATTATCACTACCACAGAATAAGCTCTAACCAGCAAAGCTCTTATTATTATAAGAAAAGGTGGAATGTGTTGTGTTTATTGTTATAATATAGGCTTTATTTCTTGATCTAATCAAAGGTGGCTTAAAAGATTTTCTGCTCATAAAAATCACTAATTACCTGAGAATGCATTAAAACTTGGCAGGGCTGGGCCTTCTCTTCACTAGCAAGTCCATCTGTATCAACTTGACATGGAAATAAGATAGTAATAACATAGCTCATCCTGAGGGTTCTGGCATTTATTTAAGTAGAACTCAGAAAATTAATTACTCTTTTATATATTCTCGTTCAGCTGCTTTATGGTCTTCTCACATTCAAGAGCAACTTATAAAAAGAGCCTTTTTATTAAAACGTTAGATATCATAATCTGAAATATGAATTGAGGGTTGCATATGACTAAGTCAGCCATAAATTTGTCCACTTATTTCAGTGGGTCTGCACTGCATATGTTTTACTAGTGTACAATCCTAAGCTTGCTTATGTTTGTACCCAAAAACAATTTGCTACCGGTATCTAGTCATCCCTGCAACGGAATAACTCTTGGTGTTCCTGCTCACTAGTATTTTAAACATCTACCTATATTATACACAAAAATAACACAGTACTGTAGTTTATACATACTCAGGGGATATTCAGAAGTATATAGGTTTGTAGTTAAATAACAACAACAACAACAACAACAACAACAACAACAACAACAACAACAAATCTAACAACCCCTAAATGGACTGGCAAATATCTGTAAAACCCTAGAACTTACACAATGAGGATGATGGCTGACATGAGCCTGTACGGGAGAGGCAAAAAATGGACTGAAGAAATAAGATGTTGGAGAGATTTGTGTGAGTACATCAATTGGGAGTTCATCCACACTGGAGTTGATCAGCTACTTTGTGCCTCTCTCCTCTCTCTCTCTCTCTCTCTCTCTCTCTCTCTCTGTATATATATTGCAGTGTCTGCATGACACCCAAGTGGCAGCCCATGGTTCCCCCCCTTCCCCCAAAACCAGAATTTCCTAAGCCATGGATAATCATGGATAAGGAAGAAAATCCACTATAAAATTGCATGTTATCAGACTATGGACGTAAAGGCCTATGTGTGTGGGGGGCGGTATTTTTCCCTGGGTGCAGCCTATTGCCCTTACTTCCATTTGTTCCTATTGTTCAGATCCCTTTAAAATCTAAAGAAAATAATGCAGCCCATCCTTGTACATATTGGTAGTTGCTGGTCACATTTGCAGTATGATTATTTTCAAAACAGCTTTTGTTTGCTCGTGCGCTGCTCTGGTAGCTAGGGTAATATTCAAAAGCTTCTTTGTATAGCAAGACATCTCAAACAATCCTGAGAGTTAACATTAGGCAAATCCCTAAAAGCAAGCCAGGTAGAGGGTTTCCTCCTCACTGATGTACTTGGACATTCGAAGGCTGGGGGGAAAGACAACAGCAGGGGCAACTAGATTAGCCCTGAGCACAGCACTACATCACATGAACTACCGGTAGCAGTGGGGCTGTTGCTCTCTGTATTTTAGATCAAGAATGAAAGAAATGGACAGAGAAAAGGGAGAAAGGAGAGGTTGGTTGAAAGAAGAGAATTGGGTTTTTTCGAAGGCTCACCTGCTCTGCTCAATGCATATCTTTTCCTCAGCTGTGGCAGTGGCTGCTCGACATTGTGAATTCTTTAAAAAAATAAAAGGGTGCAGAAGAGGAACTTCTGCCTTACTTTACATCAAATGAAATGGGAAGTGTTAAAAGGGAAAACATATTCTTAATCTGATTCATGCTTCCTTTACAAATCCTGCTTTGCTTTTCTTCAAATGAATGGTGGGGTGGGAAACAGAATGAAAGGAGCCTATGAATGACCAAGTCTTTTCCTGCCCACTTTCAACTGACCTTACCTACTTTGGGGATCAAAATGGCTGCATGTTTCACATACAGAGAGAGAGAGAGCGCGCGCAAGATTTTGCCATCTTCCCCCTTTGCAGTTCAGCTCCTTGGGCTCCTCTAAAAGCTGTTACTGTATGTTGGGGCAAAATTCTGGAGCATGAATTATATTAGGTGTGAACAACCACAGTCAAAAACTGAAGAGAGATTGAAAACCTCTCTTTCTACATGTAGAACTGCTTTTCTTCTCATTCATGCTTTTTGCTCTGAGTGACTCCACCAGGTCACTCAGCAGTGAATGACTGTGGCCCTTGACAAGAAAGAAAGAAAGAAAGAAAGAAAGAAAGAAAGAAAGAAAGAAAGAAAGAAAGAAAGAAAGAAAGAAAGAAAGAAAGATTCTGCCATTCAGATCTGGTTCTCTTTAGTTAAGAGTTGGCATGTATTTCTTTAATAAGAAAGAAAATATTCTATTTATTAAATGAAGCCCCGGGCCCTTGGGAAAGTTTATTAAAAAGTTATGTTTGTAACCCTGAGTATTTATTTCACTATGCAACGTATTCAGCAATAAGTCAGGTTTATTGAGAAAATAAACACAGTAGAACCATACAAATAACTGTTAGAAAAGTTCCATATGGCCTGCCAAAAGGCCCAAATGATTGGTTCATGAACTCTTCCACTGCCTGCTCTAATGGTCTGGAATACACACACACATACTGATTTTAAATAATTGGGGATTATATTTCACCCACAGCTTCCATCAAGCCACAGGTTTTAGAAATGACTTCCAAACTTTTAGGGAGCTCACTACATAAAATAAATTGGTGATAAGAAGTGATAGACGGATGATCAGTACATGCATGTCTCACCCACATTTAAGTCCGTGTGTGACTGCCCCACAAATATAACTGCAAGATGCTGTGCATAAAGAAGGGGGAAAGGACCTTATGAAAATCATTCTTTCTATGTATCTGACTTAAAAATCAAATCAAAACAAAGTGATGGGCACTTCAACACTTGAAACAGAGAACAGAAAACCTTTTAAAAGGAAATAATTTCACTTGGGTTGCCAAAAAAAACCACCCAGCTCTAGATTTGTAAATCTTTGCTTCCTCAATGTTTTTAAAAGGTACACAATCTTTTCTACTAGACTGATGTAACAGTCGCTAATCCACCCTTTAACAATTCTTACAAAATGGTATAGGCACGGGGGGGGGGGGGCATTTAGGGGAACTGGGCTGTTTATCACCATTCATATATAAGGCAGTATATCATATCCGCAAGAACATTCTTGTAGCGCATTCTCACAGTTAGAACTATGAAGGCAGTACATTGGAGGTGGCAGGTTGTCAGGAAAACGCAATGGTGGGTTGAGAAGCTCTTACATTTTCTAACAGTAGAATGTTCTGCCTGAGCTACAAAATCTTCACGAAGATGGTATGCGTTAGCGACAAGCTGTATTTGGTTAAATTGCCCATGGTTAAACAGACCCAAAGATTGCATGAGCAGGCTCCTTAAACTGTAATGGTGGAGTTTAAAATTGGAGGGAAGGTGGGGGATATTTTAGGACTGTGTTTGGCTCCAGGTGTGCAGATGAAGATCTCTGAGAAGAGTGTCCCCAACTTCTTTTTTACAGCTTAACAACAGTATGAGTTCTGGAGATATAGCATGGCCATGGGTCAGTCCTCAACCACAAAAAGGTGTTTAGGATAGCCGCTGGAGTTTTATAGAAGAGGCAAGAGAACAACAAACAACATCAGACAAAGCAAGCAGCTGATTCGTTGGTTGTCTGTTAGCTTATTCATCAAATCATGGTTTAAAAAACCCATGTCTTGTTGTTACATCTGAACATAATCAATGCAGTCGTCCAGAAGTAGGTAAAATGGTTAGTCTAACCTGTGATTTTCCTCCCTGGTTATTTGGCTGCATTTTTGCTTTAATGAGCAATGGACACATAAGCACTTGTATAAATAAGGGAGAGGACTGAATTAACATAAAGTACATACATAAGTGGATGCTTTACTTTGGAGTCATCCATAATTCATTCTCTCAAAGTGTATGAATACCCAGCATAAATGATGCATCTATTTTCCTGTGAACTGGGCCACTAGTCAGAAGCTGTCAATTATATAGTATCAGCAACAGTTCAATGCACTAAATGCTGCTACTGAACAAATCTAGCCCAACTGAACAGTCTAGAAGAAGTGTTTGCTAGGTTATGTCTCATGGATGGTATAGCTGGTAAGCCTGTGAGGTTATTGGTTTATTTTTAAACTTATAAATTAACACAGAGTTCTAATGGGAAGTTCCCAAAAATGACAGAATTCTCACACGCTATTCCATTAGATATTTTATTTACATTTCTGTTTGTAAGTCTCTATGGGTCTCAAATGAATATAACTTCCCCTCTATTTATTTTTTAAAAACTAAACAGCAACCTTGGACCACACCAACGATAGTATTTGGAATGTTTGCAACACATTTATAGAATTTTGTTGCTTATAACTTTCTGAAAGAAGCTGGACTTGCCAAGTAGATGCCTCATGCATTTTCCAAAAAGGTTTTCTGGAAAGTTGATAAGTGCCACACAACTCTTTTGCTTTCGGTACATGTCCCCTGCAGCATGAGAAGCTTGGTTCATATAATTGGGTGTAAATTAGACTGGACAGAAGAGTGGTCAAAAGTTTTGCAGAACTTCCTTAGGGGCTCCTTCATTAAATTTATTAAATGTTTGTATGAAAGAACAATCAGCTTGCTACATGGTAACAAAATATTTTCACGCAAAGCATGACTTTTCAACTTTTATTCTCTCATACTGATTTCTAACATTTTCTGTAACAAACATAGAATATTTCAAAGCTGAGCAAGACAAATCTGCTGTTTTCAAAGCCATCTGGCTATTTTTAACTTTCCTTCCAGCTTTCTGTCATGAGATAGAAGATTTTTAAAAGTGGAGACAATTCATCAAACCATCAGAGCAGGAAACAACAGTACATTTTTAAAAAAGTAGTGACTTCCTTAAAATGTGACAAGAATTTCTGGAATCTAGCAGGGGGTGGGAATCAATTACTACAGTAAGATGGTGGATGGTTTTACAACTATATGAACATACTCTGAATTACATGCTGCTATTCCAGATGGCCATTTACTGACACTTAAATTGGAATGAAGTGGCTATGTGGTCATTATCTGTCACTACTTTCATGATGATTAAACATCTACCATTAAAATAAACCTGCAGACAAAAGATGGTGCCTGCACTAGCGACTGTGGGAGGATAGAGTAATTAATATACTTTGGAGTTAATCAATGGTCTTGGCCACCAATGTATCTTCAATATGTTGCTGAATCTATTATATTCCTTGTACTCCGCTTAAAGACTATTGCAATGAAGCACCATATAAATTGTCTAAACAAATGAAATAAAAATACACAGGGTCAAAACATGAAACAATGATAATGCTTATTTACTCCAATACCACCCAACTGGAAACTAATTGGTAGCCAGTGCAATTGGACCAGGATCGGTGTAATATGCTCTGTCTTGTCCCGGTGAGCAAGCTGGCTGCTAAATTCTGCACTAGCTGAAGTTTCTGAACCGTTTATGAAGCTAGGATTGCTATGTCAGAACCAACCCATAGACCACATTCAGATGATAATAATAATAATAATAATAATAATAATAATAATAATAATAATAATATAATTTATTATTTATACCCTGCCCATCTGGTTGAGTTTCCCCAGCCACTCTGGGCGGCTACCAACCGAATATTAAAAACAGTACAGCATCAAACATTAAAAACTTCCCTAAACTGGGCCGCCTTCAGTTGCCTTCTAAAAGTAAAATAGTTGCTTATTGCCTTGACATCTGCTGGGAGGGTGTTCCACAGGGCGGGTGCCACTACCAAGAAGGCCCTCTGTCTGGTTCCCTGTAACCTTCTCGCAATGAGGGAACCGCCAGAAGGCCCTCGATGCTGGATCTCAGTGTCCGGGCTGAATGATGGGGGTGGAGACGCTCCTTCAGGTATACAGGACCGAGGCCGATTAGGGCTTTAAAGGTCAGTACCAACACTTTGAAGGTAAAACTGAACTACAGTATAGTATATTGCAATGTGAATGAACCCTGGGCTTTGGGTCTCCCCTGCCTTGTGTGATTGCAAGGCGAAGATCAGTAACTATTTTCAAGAAACTGTCATTTGAAACAAAGCAGGAACAACTGGTTTTGAAACTATGGTTTCTTCCCCAAAAAAGTCAAGATCAAATTGTGGTTTCTGATCTTTGTTTGTTTAGACAAAACAGGTTGCACTAACCAATAAATTAGAGAGGAAGGTTTTCTTGCAAGCCTGGTATTCACATAATATTAAACTATGCTTTATGTTTTGCAGGGCCGACTCTAGCGGTAGGCTGGGTGGCGCGGGGCGCCAGGGTGCCGGGTCGGCAGGGGGGCGCTGCACGGCGAAGCCATGTGGAAACCACGCTGCGCCCGCCCACCAGCCGCGGGAAGAAACGGGGCGGGGCGCTGGAGCGATCTGCGCACCACGGCGCCAGGGCGCCCAACCCGCTTAAGACAGCCCTGATGTTTTGTCCCAAATGTAACCATTGTACCATTCATGTCACAAGTCCAAGTAATTTCTTCATACTGGTTCTGCTTTGGGGGGAGTGAATTCTATGTTCTAAAATGAGAGCAACACTGATAAGTACATACAGCTAGGATAAAATGGAAGGAGGAAAGCACTTTTTTTAAAAAAAAATGAGCCTATATTCTTTGTTTTTTATTCATTTTAATTTCAAATAGCCCATTATTTTATCCATAATACACAAAGCTGCTGGCGAGCTGGACAGCCAAGCACTGAACAGTTTGGTTTGGGGGTGCTTTTATGGAAAGATTACTAGCAGCCAAGATGAACAAAGTATTTCGTGAATCCAAAGATTTTTATAAGCTATTGAATGGAAGCAAAGTGCACATCTAGCAAACCACTGGAACCTCACAGATGTTTTCACTTGTCTCTATTTAATATAACCTAGCCAAGCCCATTACTTGGCAAAGAGATACTTTAGGAAAAAAATATTTTTATATGTTGTTAATGTTATGCTGGGCAAGTGAAGAGAGAGAGAGAACACTTTTTCCAAGATCTAAATAAGTATAGAATAATTAAGAAAAATAATTTTCCACCACTAGGGTTCCACCACCCCAAAAATATATATATTCCAGTAATTCAAGTCATTGTATGAAATAATGGTAAATTAGTTTCCTGTTATGTATTTGACTGAAACAAGATGCTTGCTGGAAAACTAGCTTAGGGCAACATATCTGATTACTGGTTTCAAGGCTGTTTTGCACCTTTTATTGTAGGAGGTAAAGTAAAAATGCATAGTATGTTTCACTAAATTGTAAGGTTGAGCTTTAAATTGTAAGGTTGGGAACTTCAGGGGGACCAAAAGATCAGTCACAACTGGCAGGTTTGGGGATGGAAGAGCAAACTGGGGGCTCACTGTTACATGACAAAGGTAGAATCACTTTGACAGTTCCCAGGTACACTTTTCCTGCTGCTACATAATCATATAGTGCAGTGCAATGCATTCCCATCATTTAAAAACTGACCGTCATGAGTCCTGTGATCTCAACTGGTTTGGCGTAGGAGTTGTGACCAGATGAGTCAGAGGAGGAGGAGTGTGCAGAGGACACTGTCCGAAGGGAAGAGCTTGAGGGTTAGGAAGACCCCTCTCCCACAGTCCCTTGCCTTTAAGAGTGGGGGGGGGGAGAGGCAGCCTTGGACCCCTGATGTCATTCTTGAACTCTTAGTCACATTTCTGGCAATCTGTAACTGCAGTCTGACCTGAATAGTCATAAGCCTTGAATAAAGTTGTTCTTTCTTTCTTTCTTTCTTTCTTTCTTTCTTTCTTTCTTTCTTTCTTTCACACACACACACACACACACACACACACCTGTGGCAATGCATTTGGAACAGGAAGCAAGCCACTGCCAAAGTAAATGAATTTGCACACTGCTTTTAATATATTATACAAAACCGTTTGTGTGTGTGCATATATATGCAGAGAGAGGGGGGGGAGGGAGGCAACGACTGATTTACGAGTGTCTGGTCGATGAACAACTAAGTACAGACACACACACAGTGCAGAAACCAAAAGTGACCCTAAAATATCACCAAAAGTGCAGGATGGGGGTGGGAAGGGGCAGAATGCTTTACATGGGCCCTGCTGATGCGTGTGGGGGTCTGAAATAAAAACTTCACACAAAACAAGAATTGCCTGTAGTTGCCTGAACAAGCTTACCTCAGTTGTGATTCAAAGCAATTGATAAATGTTTTTCTCCCCACCACTAACATTAGACTGCAGGAGTAGCTCTTTATGGTTGTAGCCTGTTTAAAGACCCGCTTTAGGCTCAAACCCTAACATCTTTTTACATTTACAGATTCTGCAAACCCTACAATCACATGCCCCCAGTGACTTTGCCTACAAACTGAACCAGAAATTTAGAGGCTGGCCCAGAACTATTTGCTGCTTGAGGCAAAATGCCCTGCTGTGCCTAGCAGTGGTGTAGCAGCAACAAGACACAAACATGACAGGCAGGGCACACCCATGGCAGCAGAGGCAAGAGCAACGAGCTCATCAGGCTCTGCCACCTGAGGCGACCGCCTCACCTCACCTCATAGGTAGGTCGACCCAGCCAAAATTCTTTGGCAAGGGTTTTCTGTGAACTTAGTACAAATAACTGTAAAGTGATTGTTCTATACAATACTAAAAACAGGGGGAAATGACAATCCAGCCTTACAATGCCAGAGACCATTTACACTGCTTTGTAACCAGATAAATGTTTATTATCACTATAATTTCATTTAAAACTTAAATTATGCAGAATAGGTCTTACAATGACACTTTTACCCCACAGCCCATTGGTAAATTAAATCTGCTAAACCCCTCTGTAATACCATTTGGGCAATTCAACACAAATCAAAACAATCTGTCATAGAAAATATTACAATTCAATATATCTATGTTTATTGCACATATGACATGTTCTAAGTATTAGAAATTATGCTGCATGCCATAATATTAATTCTGATCACTTATTAGTCTAATTTGAAACTTGAACTCCTCTTTCTGATTCAGTTGCATACTTTTTCCACACATTTTTCAGAGGCAACCCCATGTGTGCCATTGAAAGTACAATTAACTGGGAACTGCAGTCATTCATTACTTCCTAATGAGTAACAACAACCACAAGTCTTATGGCTTCTTGAAGGCTAACACATTTATTATGAAATAAGCTTCTATGGACTGCACCCCACTTCATCATATGCATGGTTGTGGAAATTCCTAATTGAGTGTTTCATCAGAAAGAAAAGTAACATGAACTTCACAATCTTAAAAATCTCCCCAATTGTCCAAAAGGAAATGATTTTGTATAGCTGACAAATGTAAATAAATGCATTTTTAAAGGCATTGGTCCACCATTATTGCTGCTAAAATATATACAGTGGAACCTCGGTTTATGAACACCTCGGTTTACGAATTTTCAGTTTACGAACGCTGCGGACCCATCTGGAACGGATTAATTCACTTTCCATTACTTTCAATGGGAAAGTTCGCTTCAGTTTATGAACAGACTTCCGGAACCAATTACACCCATGCTTCGGGTTAAGTACGCTTCAGGTTGAGTACTCCGCGGACCCGTCTGGAACGGATTAATCCACTTTCCATTACTTTCAATGGGAAAGTTCGCTTCAGTTTATGAACGCTTCAGTTTAAGTACTCTGTGGACCATCTGGAACAGATTAATCCACTTTCCATTACTTTCAATGGGAAACTTCGCTTCAGTTTATGAACCCTTCAGTTTATGAACAGACTTCCGGAACCAATTGTGTTCATAAACCGAGGTACCACTGTATAGAGAGTGATATTAACTTTTTTAAAAAAATAACTAAAAGCTCAGATGTGCAGATTTAGAACCATAGATAATACACAATGATCAAGAGCAATTTTCAGGAACAGCACAAAGTAAGTTTTGCTCCGAGTCACATGTTGAGAAACGGGGCCAAGCTAAATGCAATGCAAAGATCCATAATTACAGTCTCCTGTCATTTTATTTGAAAAAATAATAAACTATTATTAAAGGTAATACGGTAGCAGCCAGGGAGTCGGAGGTGGAGAAGAGGCAATTTTAACAAGTAAGAGGGGATGGAGGGGTTAACTCCACTTCCAGCCACACAGTCCTCATCATGCCATCACCCAAGGGAAGTTATTATTATTACTTAATTGCAAAATAACCAGACTGCGGCTATTCCATATTATGCCTAGTTGCCTCCAAATACCTTGCAAATATAGAACATATGGCTTCACACTCAACATATTCAGAACTTTCATCCACTGCAGAGATAGCAATTCTTCTCCACATCATTTTTTAAAAAATATCATAGTTCCTGCAGCATCTTAAAGACCAATGTATTTATGTTGGATTGGCACAAATTCAGATGCTATAGCCCTCTTCGTTATGTGCATGAATACATACTGTATACTGGTAAGTCAGCAGACACTGTTTAGGAATCAGGTGTTCTTGGACACCACCATTCACCTGGGATCTATGAGTTGCAGATGGGTAAAGGTAAAGGACCCCTGACAGTTAAGCCCAGTCACAGATGACTCTGGGGTTGCGGCGCTCATCTCGCTTAACTGGCCGAGGAAGCCGGCGTTTGTCCGCAGACACTTTTTCTGGGTCATGTGGCCAGCATGACTAAGCTTATTCTTGTGAAACCAGAGCAGCACACGGAAATGCTGTTTACCTTCCCGCTGGAGCGGTACCTATTAATCTACTTGCACTGGCATGCTTTCGAACTGCTAGGTGGGCAGGAGCTGGGACAGAGCAATGGGAGCTCACCTTGTCACAGGGATTCAAATCGCCGACCTTTGGATCGGCAAGCCCTAGGCTCTGTGGTTTAGACCACAGCGCCATATTTTGTGTACTGGGTCATCTATTGAACCTTATGTATCCCCCCCTCTTTCATGTCTTCTAAACCAGAACAGCTATTCTTGTGGAATTGATCCTGGGTTCTTGGTTGGTTGGTTGGTTTCCTACAGAACGACTAACTCATTTGAGAGATTCAGAAATAGTTTTAAGACTTGGAATAGAAAAGTAGGTAATACTGGATTCAAGACACTACATCTTTTCCTTCCTCCTTTTCCACATTTGTATTCCTTAGCAGTTCACTCCCCATTAGTTAGATCAGTTTAAAACCAAGCCAATAGGTTCTTTCCCAGTGCCAATTAAATTTAATGGGATATGTGCATGCAATTCCCTGGTGAATCAACAGTGAAAATGGGCCCCAGGGAAATTAAACGCATCTATCATTAACAAGAAAAGAAACAAAGGGAAAGAGAGGCAACTTACATAGTTCTGATGTCCCAGTATTTATCTCCACTGCACCTTGATCAGAAAGGTGTGTGTGCAGGTTTTAAAGGAAATAGTAGTACTTAGGGTTAGACATCTAACCAGTCAAAAAGGATCTGGTTAACTGACCGATCAGATATTGGTGAAGTTGTCAGTTAATGGTCAAATATTAAAGTATTAACATTCTGGGAACCAAGATAATCAACACATTTGATACTGACGCTAATTACAAAAACAAATTAGCTTTTATTGTGAAACGACATTCATTTGAAACCATATTACAAATGATCAATTTTATTACGGTACATTCTGCCCCTATCCCAAAACAGCTCAGGACGCTGTACATGGTTTCCCCTTACCCGTTTTATCCTCAAAACACACCACTGAGGTAGGTTCGGCTGAGTATATTTATTTATTTATTAGTTTACCAGCTGTATGAATTTATACTCTAGGGCAGAGCTTTCCAAACTGTGAGTGTGACATGTTAGTGTGTCAGCTGCAGTGTTTTATGCAAACACTCCCAGCACTCCTCCCAGGGCTGGAAAGGGATTAGTTTAACCTCTGGTTTGCTAGTAAAACTGATTAGTTTAACCCAGGGGTCCCCAAACTAAGGCCCGGGGGCCGGATGTGGCCCAATCGCCTTCTAAATCCGGCCCGCGGATGGCCCGGGAATCAGCATGTTTTTTACATGAGTAGAATGTGTCCTTTTATTTAAAATGCATCTCTGGGTTATTTGTGGGGCATATTTTTTTTCCAAAATACAGTCCGGCCCCCCACAAGATCTGAGGGACAGTGGACCGGCCCCCTGCTGAAAAAGTTTGCTGACCCCTGGTTTAACCTCTGGTTTGCTAGTAAAACTGAATTACTATGTCATGAAATGATGTGTGTCTAAAAAGTGTGCTACCAACATGAAAAGTTTGGAAAGGTAATATTTGTAAGCCACCCGTTTCCAGAGCATACAAAATGTGTATGTGACTGCTGCAATGTCACCAAATGAGTTTCATGGCTGAATAATAATTCGAACCTGGGTCTCCCTAGTCCTTTTCTGACACTTTTAACACTTGTTGTTGTTTAGTCGTGTCCGACTCTTTGTGACCCCATGGACCATAGCATGCCAGGCACTCCTGTCTTGCACTGCCTCCCGCAGTTTGGTCAAACTCATGTTCACTTTTAACACTAGGTAGCATTTTCCATTGAATGACTGCTAGTGTTCGCTTTGCTTGCCATTACAGTACATAACCAGTGGGAGAAGCTTTGCTACAAAACTAGGTTTGGCCCCAGCTGCTGCAGGGATGGAGAGGAAGCTATCCTCACTCCTGCTATTCCTAAAAAAATGACAGCATAAGGGGTGAAGAAAGAGAATTCTTTCTATTGTTGTACCATAATGCAAAGTAGTCATAAATGTATATTTATTTTGATATTACGGAGTAAGACACAAGAGGGAGCTTTAGCAATATGCCCTGCATCACTGTAAACTGAAAGGGATGGGGCTGGGGTGAAGAGAGGAATAGACATTTCTAGACCACTCTGCTTATTTGTTTTGGGCATGACTGCTTTCCCTAGGGAGCCAGGTATGACTCACAAGGTTGCCATAGGGCTTCAACCACCTAAATAAGTTGAACTTATTTGACTTTCTGTTTCTGGCTCTTCTTAGCAGCTCATCAGAGGGGAAAAGCCTTTGCCCCGTGGCTGCTACCCATTTGTTTAAATTAATAATAATCTCCAGTAGAAATATAAAGAAGCTCAGAAGAACTGTCCTTTCCAAACATGCCATTTTATCTATCAGAAGCAGTGTGTGTTCATTGATATACCATTTGCTGCATTTGGCTATTCTTTTTGACAGTGCAGAGCAATGCTACTGGGAAATGGGGAGGGGAGATTGAGTGGCAGAGCTGTTGCCACTTACTAAACCCTGCTGACTAGGGTGGGAGGGCAACTTTTCCATACTTTTTATTGCTGTTCATTCCCCCCCCCCCCCACACACACACTTTCCTCTCTGCCATCTCCATGAAGGAATTAACTATGCCAGCTCAGCTCTAGGGGTATGATTGATTAGGGCCCGTATTTCTGGAGGGGAGGAGATGCTGTCAGATTAATGAGGCTGCTTAGAATCCAGTGAATCGTTGGCTACCTTGGAATCCACAGCAGCAGCGGCATGAGGTGGAAAGAGGAAGGTCTAAGCCCCCCCAGCCCCCGATCCTTTTAAGCTCTGATATAGATATACAGTATAGATAAAATCCCATGGACTGCAAGAAGATCAAACCTATCCATTCTTAAGGAAATCAGCCCTGAGTGCTCACTGGAAGGACAGATCGTGAAGCTGAGGCTCCAATACTTTGGCCACCTCATGAGAAGAGAAGAATCCTTGGAAAATACCTTGATGTTGGGAAAGATGGAGGGCACTAGGAGAAGAGGACGACAGAGGACGAGATGGTTGGACAGTGTTCTCGAAGCTACGAACATGAGTTTGACCAAACTGCGGGAGGCAGTGCAAGACAGGAGTGCCTGGCGTGCTATGGTCCATGGGGTCACGAAGAGTCGGACACGACTAAACGACTAAACAACATAGATAAAATAAAATATTTATCTGCAGGAAAGACAAATAGTAGTATATAAAGCTTCAAACCTACAGCAGGGTTGTAATTCACATCTTGACAACCCACTCAATTCAATACATTGCTGAATTCAACACATTCAGAACGATTACCAGTAATATTGCATACATAACATACATAACATAACATAACATAACATAACATAATTGCCTACATAACAAAGCAGCAGCAGCAGCACATCCTTTCTGTGTGGAAACCCTTTGGTTTAGGATAGCAAAAAGAATGGCTTCTCTGAATCAGTCCAAAGGGCCATTTAGTCTAGCATACTGTTTTCAACAGTGCTCAGTCTGATATTTCTAGGAAAGCTCTAAGCAAGGCATGAAGGCAGAAAGAAGCCCTCTCCAGCAACCAGTACTGGAATCAGAAGCATGGCGCATCCAAATCTAGAAATTCCAATAAAAAAATAAAAACCTTTTACCAAGAATTCATGGAATCACAGAGTTGGAAGGGACCCTGAGGAGCATCTAGTCAAACCCCCTGGAATGCAGGAATATGCAGCTGCCCCATACAGGGATTGAACCTGCAACCTTGGTGTTATCAGCACTATGCTGAGCTGAGCAATCCAGTATACAGTAGAGGGAATGTATACTGAGAAAGCCTTGCAAAGTTAAGGGTTGCCTGCCTTCTGAATCATGCCTTCTTAACATAGGCAGGGTACAAGAAAATACAAGAGAGTTCACCAAAGGAGATTGGAACACTGGCACTCTCACAAACCTGGAATGCAACCTGGCCAAAAGAATTCTCAGAGGACATTGTCAAACAACCAAGCTTTCTGGCATTCCAAGACATTTAAAAGGCGATCTACTGACATGTGACAAATATCCACAGGCAGCAGCAGCTGCCTAGCTCAGTACTGTTGCCACTATTAACCTTAGTTACAGTTTGATGGCTGAATTAGGTTGTGTGCCAACAACTGCAGCTGGCATAATATATGACTGTGGTGCCGTGCTGCTTTGCCTAGTCAATATTAAACACGCTGAGCTCCATTTATTTGCTCAAGGTTTTGAAAATACACAATATGTGCAATTTCTTTAAGGACCAACTAGCGTGACTGAGTAACTGTAAAACCTAGCCAAAGCATGCCATGATACAGTGCATTGCCAGAATACTCTAACAATTTCTAAATTACAGGCCACCTTCTATTTTGCAATCCCCCACACAGCACAACCAATGAATGGTGACTCAAATGTGGCATTATGCTACCTTCAGGATTGGAGGGTTGTTCTGGGGCTGCTGGGAGAAATTAGAAGAGGGGGGAAACCCTATGATGGCGGTTATACAAATCTTTACTTAAGAATGAGTAATGTTTCCTTGAGTAATAGCAGATAATGTAACACTGTAATAAGCTCTTTCCTAAGAATTCATTGTCAGTAAGAAGAGCCTTGTATGAGTTGCTGACAGCAATGTGATTTATGCAGGACTCTTTGGAGGGAGGCTGCCACTCATGCAAAATGTAGTGGCTTGCCTCCTAACAAGGTTAGGCCACTAAAAGCACATAATACCAGCATGATCTATACTTAGGGCATGATGCTTCCCAGCATAAACACAGCTGTGTGTGGGAAGGGGAGCATCGCAGGGCCCAAAGGAAATCTCTTTCCTCTCCCTGGTGCATGGGAAGCCGAAGTAAATCCCAGATGCGAGTGTGCTAGATGGAGAAACTTGTAATGCTCCAGTCCCCTATAATAGCTATTGCTTAGTAGTGGGGAAGCATCAAATGGAAGGTGAGAACTATTGCCTATGGCAATCCCTCTGTACTTGAACTTACACACTATGAAAACCACGTTTGTCCTTATTTCTCACTTCACCTATAAATATAAATACAGAGTTACAACTTGACCAAAGAACAAGAGCACTTATTTGGATGCCCATTTAACAAAAAGGCTGCATTTTTAAATGTCATAAGCATTTAGACATTGGAAGTCCTGGAACCATGGACTGTCATCGATTTGCAGGTTCAATTATGGCCAAGTCTTGAAAGCTCACTAATATTACATCAGGGTTGGGAATCGTTTTCAGCCTGAGGGACACATCTGTTGGGCAACCTTCTGAGGTTCAGAGGTAAAGTGGGCAGAGCAGCAACAAATGTGAATTTTACCTTTGTGCAGCTTCTTGGCTAGTTTCTAGACACCCACTATACTCTCTATAATTCAAGGACTCATTCCAGCCTGGTGGAATCACTCAAGGATGGCGCAATGCAAGGATTTTGAGGAGTGTGGCTTGGGAGGGAATCTGTTGTCTGGAGACAACAGTACTGTATTTTAATATTTTGTTGGAAGCTGCCCAGAATGACTGGGGAAACCCAGCCAGATGGGTGGGGTATAAAATTATTATTATTATTATTATTATTATTATTATTATTATTATTATCCAAAGGGCCAGGTAGAGGGGCCTGAAGGACTGCATTGGCCAGAAGTTCCCCATCCCTGCTTTACATGCAAAAGATTCCAGGTTCAAGTTCCTGCCATCTCAAAGTACAGCCAAGAAGGAAACTTTCAAGACCTGCCATCAGGCAGTGCATACAATCTTGACCTAGACAGTCTGGTGTAGTGGTTAAGAGCGGTAGACTCAATCTGGGGAACCGGGTTCATGTCTCCGCTCTTCCATATGCAGCTGCTGGGTGACCTTGGGCTAGTCACACTTCTCTGAGGTCTCTCAGCCTCACTCACCTCACAGAGTGTTTGTTGTGGGGAAGGAAGGGAAAGGAGATTGTTAGCCGCTTTGAGACTCCTTAGGGTAGTGATAAATAAGATAAATTTGTTGGCACAGGTTGAAACCAGCACATTACTGTTATTGTTGATATATGCAGACTACAAAATTTTAATTTTGTATCTCCCTCTAAGGAGTTGCAGATTATTAACTGCACTGGAAGACTTCTATGAAGGACTGAGCAATGCCAACTCCCTACTCATGCTTCTTAGGGACAGGATAAAATTTGCTGGAGGTGTACCTCTGCCTGGCTTCACCTGGCCAAAATTGTGGTACACGGGCTAATATCAGCAACAGCCAACATAATGTGCCCCAACAGGGTGTTTTGGGGTGGAACAGGCAAGTGATGGAAATGCTGGATTCAAAGCTGGCCCAGTTTCTGGAGAAGGAGGTAATCTGGGCCACTTTGTTGTGCTAGCCTGGAGCTGGCATAGAATCCACCACCAAAGGTTGCCGAGCCTTTGGGTTGCCACAATGGGCGCCACAACTATGACATCCAATGGAACATGAGGGGTGGGCGGCACCAGATTTTGGCATTGCACATGGAACTGCTGAAATTTGAGACATCAAAGTCCATCACTGGTACCACAGACACTGCCTCCCCTGCTTAGATCTCTTAGAATTGTTTTTTTTAATCAAACCTGTGAAAAAGCCAAGACAATGAGCTTCGGCAAAAATCAGAAAACATGTTTGTAGAAGGGAGGCCATAACATAGCACAAGTTTAGTCCTGCCATTATATGGGGTATTTGTTCTCTGTGCTCTTTGAAAAGAACACATTTGTTCAGCTCTCAGTCTATCAAATTCAAACACTCAATACATTATTAAAACCTGACCCTATTCAGGAAGGATAGAGAACACTCCAATTTTTAATGTATTTAATGTTAAAATATGCCCCCAGCAGTTACAGAAGCCTGCAGACGGAATGCTTATTCTAAATTTGAAACAATACAAAATCTAACATTGAAAATAATCTGGGTTCAACAGCACACCTATTGCAGTTAAACCAGTTCATTACAAATTATAATGAGGACATATTTGTGTATTATTAGTTATTGCATTAAATTTTAAAGGTAGATGGGAGGGGATGCTACTGAATCTCTGTCTACAGGAGCAATCTTCCTAGCAACAAGAGAAAAGCTGGCAGCGTAAAAGGCAATTCATTTGAAAAATACACTTAGCTTTCCTTGGCATATTTTCTTATGATTGCCAAAGCACCAGTTAAAATATCAGTTGGGAGAGGTTTATACTCACCCAAAGCTCTCATTTTCTGTCCAAAGACTGTTCTGTCACATGGTGCAGCAAATTTAAATTATGAATATGAAACATCTTTCTGATCTCAATTTTTTATCAAATAGGCATGCTTTTACTCACTTGAGATTTCAACAAATGCCCAGAGCCATTCTATTCCTTTCCCCCTGAAAATTATTTATATATTGGAACAATACTGACAGTTTTTAAAAAGAGAGAAAACCACCTACACAATTAACACTAATAGCACCACATGTTATGAGTAAAGCTTTGCACTTAAATCACTATTATTATAATTCAAAATATAAATATCCATAAATAAAATAGGAAAATTAATATAGTTAATAGGAATAAGGTATTTAATGAAGCTTTTTGTTTATTTATATATCTCATATGTTAAAGAGGAGTCATGTACATTTGTTCTCATAAAATTATGAAAGGATTGTAACTATCCTTTCTCAGTTTGCTGTTCCACAGATTTTTAAACATTGTCAATTTTTGCTGGAATCTATTCATTTTCTTTTTCCCTTGCCAAACCCAAAGCATACAGGTGATTTTACCAAAAGTTGCCAGTTCTCATAATGTACTGAACCATCCCCACCACAGTATTTTGCATATAAAATCCTTGCCATTAGAATCACTTTAAATAATAATTTCTCTATGTCTTTGGGAATCACATCCTTGAAATGGGTTAATATACATACTTTGGAGTATAACTGGACTGAATGCTTCAAAATGTTGCTTACATTAGATGCAATTTCATAGCAGTACTCAGAACGCTTCTACTGACAGCAGATAAAATCTGCTCTATTTGTTCCTCATTTCCAGAATCTACTGCTTCCCATCGAACATTCTAGGTATCCAAGATTGTGTTAAATACCATATGGTTGAATGATTAATAGAATTATCTATCAGTGATAATTATATATTTAGTAATATTCCCACATACTGTATATATTTCCAATTACCACTTGGGATTAAAGTCATCTCTGACATATCTCCCATTTGAACACTAATATTTGGAGGATTTTTTTTTTTTGCCGTATCAGTTTTTCAAAGTTATGTAGCTGTCTCAATCTTTTCCTATGAGTTGGCAACCATTTTTTAAAAAATAATAATCTCATATTTGAAAATATTCACTTAATATGACTTCTATATTGCCTTAATCTTCCCTCATTTGATTTATGGACTTTATATGATGGTTGCTAATCCAACTGGCAAATTTCCCAAATCCTCCTTCATGCCAGTTGTCCAATTGTCCTATAATCCCATTTGTTAAACTAGGTGTGAAATAGTACAGAGGAAATTATTGATGTTGAGGGAAACAATTTTTTTTTAATCCTAAATCTTCCATAATAGTGGGAAAACACTGGTGGATATAACCCTATTCACTCGGCATCCAATATGCCAAATAGATAGATATAGGATTCTTAACTGGAAAATAAAATGCCAGTGGTTATAGGAGAAATAGCTTCTTTTGCATTGGCAGCTGAAAGGCAGTTGATCTCTTTGAATGTATGTGTTTCATTGTAAAAGGTAAAAGACCCCTGGACGGTTCAGTCAAATTCGACTATGGGGTGCGGTGCTCATCTCTGCTTTCAAGCCAAGGGAGCCAGTGTTTGTCTGCAGATAGATTTTCCGAGTCATGTGGCCAGCATGACAAAACCACTTCTAGCACCATAGGACACCATGATGGAAGCCAGAGCGCATGGAAACACCATTTATATTCCCCCTGAGAGGTGTGGGAACTGAGATCCTGTGAGCTTCCCCTGGGGGGGGGGAGCCCTGGAACTTCCCTGTCCGCTTCCCTATAGCTCACTATGTACCCTCAAAATGGTCAAAGGCTTGGAAACAATGCCTTATGAGGAACGGCTTAGGGAGCTGGGTATGTTCAGCCTGGAGAAGAGAAGGTTAAGGGGTGATATGATAGCCATGTTCAAATATATTAAAGGATGTCATATAGAGGAGGGTGAAATGTTGTTTTCTGCTGCTCCAGAGAAGCGGACACGGAGCAATGGATTCAAACTGCAAGAAAGAAGATTCCGCCTAAACATTAGGAAGAACTTCCAGACAGTAAGAGCTGTTCGACAATGGAATTTGCTGCCAAGAAGTCTGGTGGAGTCTCCTTCTTTGGAGGTCTTTAAGCGGAGGCTTGACAGGCATATGTCAAGAATGCTTTGATGGTGTTTCCTGCTTGGCAGGGGGTTGGACTGGGTGGCCCTTGTGGTCTCTTCCAACTCTATGATTCTATGATTCTATGAAAATGAGCTCCAGACAATTGGAGGATGTACCACAGCAGATTTAGGGGGCATCCAGGAGGAGGGGAGGAGGGGGAAGTCCCATTGCACAAGCAGAACTTCATTTGTGCAGCATTCAATACAACCCCATGTGTGAACAATTGCTTAGGCAAGGCATCAAATAATATGCAAAGGTACTTTATTCACCAAAGATATCAACCCTCCCTCTATCTAATCCAAATATCCTTTTTTTCTGCCCTTAAATTCCAAGCGTTTAAGATGTTTCAGGTTCCAACCTTCCCAAGCATGATGCAGAAACCAGTATCTAAAGTACACTTTCTCCCCACCATTATCTGATCAAAATGAAAATGTGTAATAGGAGCACATTTATTTGCATAACCTATTCCAAACACAAAGTGTGGATTTCTGTTTGTGGATTTAGAGGTTTTAATGAAGAATCTCAGGCTCCCCGACCACAGTTTTCCAGATGGCCCAGATGATGAAATGTCTATTCTGTTGAACCTTCTGGAGATTTTACAGCTTGGTTGGTTAATGTGCTTCTGTCTCTAAAACAATGCTAGTCTGTACACTGACCTAATGCTAAAACATTGTAACAGAAATTGAATACAGTACTAGTTTAGGGAAGATTTTAATCTGTGACATTTTATTGTATTTTAATCTTTGCTGGAAGCCGCCCAGAGTGGCTGGGGAGACCCAGTCGGATGGGCGGGGTACAAATAAATTATTATTATTATTATTATTATTAGTTTACTGGAATACTCACAGATAGTCCAACAACACAGATAAATTAACTCAGATACTAAACGGATCCTTGTTCATCTCTATTTTCCTCTTCTATGCTGTGTAAGCCTTTTGTTCTTTTTTTCTACAAAAAAACACCCTGTTTTTAATACTTACTATTTCATGTCTGTGCTGTTTTTTCATTGTATCAACTCTACAATAGCGCCTCTGCAACTTGCTTTTATTGATCGTGTATCTATAGCTTTAGGGCAACATTAACCTTCATTACAATGACCGATAAAGCAGATATGGGTAAGTAAACCTAACTTTCAAATATATAAATGTTTTGGCCTTTAATAACCTTTTAATCAACTTACATTGCATTGTTGCTTTGCTTCAAACTAATATAGAGCATGACACACAAAGCCACAATGATTTAAGGAAAGAGTACTTAGTTATAAGAGAAAATTACATTTGGAATGTAACTCATAAAAATACCATACTACCCTCATCTGCTGTCCTTATTTGAGAAGATGACTTGCTCTCTAGGCAAAGAAAATGTAAAAGATCTCTTAATCAAGCAAGCTGAATTTGTTGCTGAAATATTAACAAATAAATCAACTAATATTCTGGATAATTATGAGCATGGATTCAGTAAATTCAACCTATCTAATAGGGAAAAATCCAAGTGGCAAAATGATAGCCCCCTATATCAGAGGCTAATTTGGGAGAGAAAGATTACTCATCTGTGTTAAAGGAGCCTCTGGCTACAAGAGCCAGGAGCTACAAAATGGAAATAAACATATTTTACTTATAAAATGCAGTGGTATTCTTAACTACAGAGATGCAAAATCTCTAGCTCAGTTATGGAGCAAACTACTTGTGTGCTGTAATACATCAAAGCCCTAATTTGTTACTAATTAAAAGTACAATACTATATTTTTTGCTTTCCTATATAATGTACTACAATAACCACACACTGTGTTCAAAGCCTGTTTGGTACAAGGCATTTCAGTCTAAATATTATGTATTCTACACCACTGTAAGTATTTTATTCATAAAACACTTGCTAGCATAAGGTGAGAGACTATAAAAATAACACAAGTATACTGCAAAGATTTGAAAAAAAAAATCTAGCCCGTGTGATTAAGTGAGAATATTTAATACTCGTAACGCTTCCAAGAAAAACTGTTAGACACGTTACTTATTGGAAAACAGGACCATGACCCATCCGTGACTATAGCGTGGTTTCATAGTAAATTAACATGATACAGAATTTCAACTGAAGAAGTTACAAAAAGATTGCTCTTCCAGTATTGGGGTGCAGAGCACTCAAACAACTGTTATGTTTACCAGGCCATCTCCAATATATTTAGCATTTTGTATGAGTCAGAACAATTCTGTTATTTATTAAATCAGACTATCCATATAGCATGTCACAATTTTTAAAAATAAATACACCACTACTATGCTGGTTAAACCTTCTGCAATTTTTACAACAATACACCATCTCTTACAAAGCGGTGGGGAATCTCAAGCCTAAGGGCCAAATGCAGCACTCCAAGGGCTTCTGTCTAGCCTTTGAGATTCTCCCAGGTCGCACATCCTCTCTTGCTCTGCTCTGTGCACTCACTCCTGAATGGAATAGAGCCTTGAGCTGCGCTAATGTATCTTGCTTGCCTACACGGAGGTGGTGAGCATGTTGGTTGTAGAAAGAAACCTCCCACAAACTTCTTACAAAAGTAAGAGTCCCATCCATTGCCCTACCCACATTTTTGCCTCTGGACCCAGCCACAACCAACATCCAGCCTCTGGCAGGTTTCCCCACAAGGCAATGTGGCTGCTCTAACGTTTATAAAGCACTCTACAAATGCTCCCAGTCCAGACTGAATCATATTCTAGGATCATGTCCATTGGACACTCCCTCCTGTAACAGTATTCAAGCCGTCTGGTGTTATTCATCGAGAGCTGCACAAACTGCAGGTTACACTTTTTAAGCCTGCAATTATATTCTTTGTGTGCCCCCTCCATGAGAGATCTAGAGGGTGGCAAGATAAGAATGGTCCTTTTCTGTGGTGGCTCCTCACCTGTGAAACGTTCTCCCCAGGGAGGCTCGCCTGGTGCCTTGATTACATATCTTTAGACACCAGGCCAAAACATTCCTCTTCTCCCAGGCCTCTGGATAATTAAACAATCTATTGGGGGGGGGTTATTTAAAAAAACACAACCTGGGTGGAGGTGGGTTATTGTTTTGTTGTGTATTGTCTGCATTTTTATACTGTAAACCACCCTGTGACAGGAGGTATGGAAATTTGATAAATAAATAAATCGGGTTTAAACCTTGCAAAAGGTTCAGGATGCCACTGCTCTTGCCTGCCAATTCCCATTTCTGCCCATAACTCTGGGTCTAGGTACCTGCACTCAAGTGACACCAACAGTTCCAGTGCTGACCATTGCTGAAGTGGCTTTGGGAGTCATCCCAGGAGCTCCTCCTTACAATCCTATTAGCTACTATGTTTTGAGCTGCACCTCAAAAATATTGGGATGTGTGGTGTTGTTGTTTTGAAAAACCGAACCTACTTTTTTAAAATGGCAAGTTCTACCAACTTTTCCATGAAGGCTAGTGGGTGGTTGTTGTTGTTTTTAGCTAATACTTTTCAGTGCCAGCTTTGAGATATCATTTTTATTTGGCCGAAGTGAAAAATCCTAAGGAGTGCAGAGCATACTTTTGAGAGAATGGTACTATACTCATGATTAAGCACTCTAAATCAGGAGGAAAATAGATTGGGCAAGGGGTCAAAAAGAAGGAGTTCTGAGGAACACTTTTTATTGAGAAAAAGGTGGAACTGCACACCAAATCTTGTATTAGTCTTTCACTGATATAGTTGTCATTTCGAAATAAACAAACACAGCCGCTACCTCTGTGCCAGCTTTATAGAAATCCATCATTGTTGCAAAGTTCTGCCACTGAAAAATATGCTATTTAAAACTATTTTATGGCATTCTTTCCCATTTACTTTTTTCCAATACTGTGCAGTCGTGCATTACCGAATTGCATTCTGCATAGCAGGACAAAATGGCAGATTGCACCATTTATCAGAGGAAAGGACATTAAGTCCTTTTTAATGGAGATATAAATAATATATTCTTTAAAAATTTATGTATAAGAAGTGCATTGGCTTGTGTATATTAAAGTGGTAGATTCTTGTATAGAGGAGAAATATTTTTCAAAGGAGAAGTCCAAGGTCCAAGAATGGAAGAGCAGTCTTGCAGTTAATGCCATTAGGGTGAATGTCTGTGTGGTGCCCACACACCCTTTGGGGAAGAGCTATAGATCACAGGTAGAGTATGCAGAGGGTACCAGGTTTAATCCCCAACATCTCTGGGTAGGGCTGGGAAAGAGTCCCTGTCTGCAAACCTGAACAGCCATTTACAGTCAGTGTAAAAAGCCAATGCAATTCTGGGCTGCATCAATAGGAGTATAGCATCTAGATCAAGGGATGTAATAGTACCACTATATTCTGCTCTGGTCAGACCTCACCTGGAGTACTGTGTCCAGTTCTGGGCACCACAGTTCAAGAAGGATACTGACAAGCTGGAACGTGTCCAGAAGAGGGCAACCAAAATGGTCAAAGGCCTGGAAACAATGCCTTATGAGGAACGGCTTAGGGAGCTGGGTATGTTCAGCCTGGAGAAGAGAAGGGTAAGGGGTGATATGATAGCCACGTTCAAATATATTAAAGGATGTCATATAGAGGAGGGAGAAAGGTTGTTTTCTGCTGCTCCAGAGAAGCGGACACGGAACAATGGATTCAAACTTCAAGAAAGAAGATTCCACCTAAACATTAGGAAGAACTTCCTGACAGTAAGAGCTGTTTGGCAGTGGAATTTGCTATCAAGGAGTGTGGTGGAGTCTCCTTCTTTGGAGGTCTTTAAGCAGAGGCTTGACAGGCATATGTCAAGAATGCTTTGATGGTGTTTCCTGCTTGGCAGGGTAGTTGGACTGGATGGCCCTTGTGGTCTCTTCCAACTCTATGATTCTATGATTCTAAACAACGCTGAGCTAGATGGATCAATGGCCTGACTCAGTATAAGGCAGTTTCCTTTCTTGGTTCACAAATAATAACTGTGAATGAAAATACAATTTTATTTAAAAAATAATCTGATAATTTATTAGAGAAAATACAACATTCAGCATTATGCTTATGTTTTCAGTGCCGGCCAGCATGACCAATTGTCAGGAATGAGGGGAATTACAGACCAACATCTGGAGGGCCACAGGTTCATCTTTCATTCTTCTGAACATGACTGTTTCAGTTAGCTGTCCTGGCTAATAACTACAGATACACCCACCTTCCATGGTTTTCTAAAGCCATCCAAACCAGTGTCTGTCACCAAAGTTTGTCAAAGGAAGTTCAGTAAGCTTTGCCTTGTCCTGAATAAACTGAATGAATTTCATGGGATAACCCTGAGTTCTAGTGTTGCAAGAGGATAATTTCCCTTCTCTTTCTTTCTCATATCTACCGGGTAATTGTATACAGGCCCTACGGCAAGGCTGGGTGGCACAGGGTGCTGTGGCGCTCACCAGACAGCCACACTGGGAAACGGGGCAGGGGGGCGCCGGAGGGATCTTCACACCACGGTGCCAGGGCGCCAGATATGCTTAAGACGGCCCTGATTGTATATGCACCTCTATCAGGTCAGAGGTCCTCTCTATCTGGCCCATGGAACTCTTCCAAACCCACACTCCTCAGTCTACATCCCCCTTCCCAACCTACATCCCTCAATGTCCCTGCTCCACAGGCTCCTTGGGTGCTTTAGCCTGGCTGAAATGTGTCCTTTGACTGTGATAATGCTTTGTACTTGCATGGATGGAGAGATGGGAGGAGAGTGAGTGCATAAACATCTGGCTTTTGTGTGGCTGAAATATAGCATGCCATATGACATGGCACACGTTGCTCCACCCACTTCCCCCTCGGCCACACCTAAAATTTGAATGTGGTATATGAACTGGAAGATCGCTATTCTGGGCCAGGACCTTCTTCACCGAAAGGCACAAACTTCACCACTGAGCTATGGGCTCCCATTAGCTACAAACTCTCTTGCTCCCATGCAGTAAGATGCAAAACCCTTGGAAAGCAAGGGGAGAGAGGTGGCCATGACAAAATGCATGGTTGTAATGTAGCAAGGAGAAGGGGACGAGAGAGGACGAGATGGTTGGACAGCGTTCTCGAAGCCACCAACATGAGTCTGACCAAACTGCGGGAGGCAGTGCAAGACAGGAGTGTCTGGCGTGCTCTGGTCCATGGGGTCACGAAGAGTCGGACATGACTAAAATGACTAAACAACAACAACAATGTAGCAACAGAAACAAAGCAGCAACAGAAACAAAGCTGTTAGGTGGGTTTTTTCTTGATGACATTTTTTAAAAAATTCTAAGTATTAATATCTGTGGTTTGCTGGGTAATTAGCCAGTTCTCTGTAAATAAAAACCCACAGGGTTGCTGGCTGGTTACCAAAGCAAAACTGATCTTTATATGCACATGAACTTCACAAATTTCTATTTTCCTTCATTCAAAAGCATTTGCTTCTCAGAGTTTGAAATGAATGCATGCCATTAAATCTTCCCTCAATCCATTAGTGCTGTCCTCATTTATCAATTCATTCCATAGTGCACATCACACATATCTGATGATTGGAAAGCCTTTCCTTCCATCTAGGGGAGCAAGTTCCAATGCATGTGGTCTCTTAACTTCCTTCATGGTGAAAGGAATGAAGTTGGGGACTACCAAATAATTTCACTTGAGACCAAGTATGGAGATCTGTAGTACCATCATATTCACCTAATGCATTCCTCCCTATTACTTTAGATAGAACTGTGAAAAGACACATCTAATCTGTGGGCTTTCAGCTTGCTTAGAGTTCTTCTTTATGATACAGTTACCTAAGGATAAGTCACGCATTATCCCAATAGCTAGTTCTTAAAATATAGAAATCCTGTTTCAGAAGCACTGGACATTTTCAAGTTCACTAACTCATGTCCAGAAACCTTTCTACAAATAATTTATCTTCTGAAAAATTAAATTGTCACTTCCCCAAATTAGTTATCATTTGCTTAGCAAATATTACTCCCATTCTTTCCATTTTAAAAAATCTTCCGTAGATTACCACAAAAAAATCCTACAAATGTGTGTTACTATCCATTCATAATATTGGATCGCAGAAATGACATTTATAACATGTTAATCCCTTGTATTTGTGCATGTAAATGTCAGGGATCATCACCGGAACAATGGGATCATATACATGGTGACCTTTAGGTAGAATTGTTAAAAGTCACAAATCTGGATGCATCCTTAACAACACGAATGGAGAAAACATTCCATTTTTAGGATCTGGCACTCTTAAATAAAACAGGGCATAAATGCTTAGAGTCCAGTCAAATTGAGTGCCTTAAATCTTACTTCACATTTGAAGAAAAAGTTACAGATGTTGTAGTTTGGTATCATTTGCCTTCAAAATAATCTATATACTGCCTTGTATTACATTAGGCAGTGGCATTTCAGGTACAACTTTGACTTTTCCTAAGCTTGCTCTCTTTCCCTTGGATCAATCGCATGCCCCAAGAGCTATGCCATGTTTAACAGAGAAACAATTTTTGTCTATATTTAACTTTGGCCTAGAAGCCTCAATTGCCTTCCAAACTTGTTTCATATTATGTCCGAACATCTCCTAAACTAAAATGTCAACCATATAAACCTCCACCCCTCCAGGCTTTGCAGAATCCCATTTTGTGTTTAATAGAAGGTTTCATTTCGTTTGATGTCATCCAATCTGCTATAAAAACTTCCATATGGGCCTTCCAGTTACCTCCTGACATTGTTACTTTGTTCAAATACATGTTGCATTTAAGGAAAACATGAAAGCATCCACAACCATAGGTATGAAAAGCATTTCTAGAGTGTTGATTATTCCCTTGAAGGTAAAACAAACAAGTGAGGCATGGGCACTATATTACACCAATGTGCTAGGCCAGGCATGTCTAACAGGTAGATCATGATCTACCGGTAGATCACTGGATGTCTGCGGTAGAACACTGGTAGATCACTGGCTCCCCCCAAAGAAGCTGAACAACTGTGGCTCCCCTAAAAAAAGCTCAACATTTTACCCCCTCCCTGAAAAAACACAACAACTTTGACCTGAAACCCCCCAAAATGGGTCTTCCTCCTTCCTAAAAAAAAGCTCAAGAGCTTTGACCGGATCAAACTTAGATCGCAGTCTCTTGGGAGTTGGCCACCCTTGTGCTAGGCTGTCCTGCATGCACTACTTTTGGCACTTTTTCCTATTGACATATAAACTATGCAGTAAAACAGGATTGGAACACACCATATGTAGAAACTGTCTAGACATTTAGAAAGGCAGTACACAAATTAAAATGTGGGACTTTAGGTATTTGCAGATATAGGCTCATTAACTGGCTAGCGTACACATGCCTTATTTATTACATTATTATCCACACTTCTTAATCACACTAAGCAATGCTAGAATTGGCACATACCAAACTTCAGTGCATGGATTCAATGCTTCTTCTTTCAAGATATTATTCTACATGAAGGCTTTTCCATCCATCCTATTCTTCCATACAACTTCAATGATAGCTTGAGTTGCTTCATTTGGGCAGTACTAAAGAAACATTAATTCTCAGTACAGTAGAACCTCGGTTTACAAACCTAATCCATTCCAGAAGTCCGTTGTTCTTAAATCGAAACTGTTCTTAAACTTTCCCTAATGAGGCACCCCGCCACCAGTGCCTTTCTACTGTTCGGCTTCCATTCTTAGACCGAGGTAAAGTTCGCAAACCAGGATACTACTTCTGGCTTTGCGGAGTTCATAAATTGAATAGTTCATAAACAGGGCTGTTCTTAAACCGAGGTACCACTGTATAAGCCAGTCTCGTAACCGGGTGCATTTAAAATGTCTTATCATTTCTCAGTCACTCCCTCTATTCCTAAATTCCCAAGCATTTTAACTGAATGCAAATCATGTATTCGGAAAGATATCCCTATAGCCTTGCACTCAAAAATCTCCTGAAGGGCCTTCTGGCGGTTCCCTCATTGCGAGAAGCCAAGTTGCAGGGAACTAGACAGAGGGTCTTCTCGGTAGTGGAACGCCCTCCCATCAGATGTCAAAGAGAAAAACAACTACCAGACTTTTAGAAGACTGTGTTTTATTTTTCTGTTGGAAGCCGCCCAGAGTGGCTGGCGAAGCCCAGCCAGATGGGCGGGGTATATATAATATATTATTATTATTACAACTTCCTATTTTCTTTTTTTCCATAAACTGCTAATAAATTCAGCCCTGGCCCATCCCATTCCCCTCCTCTTCATCTAGCATCCCCCTTTCAATACATAATATATTCCCAAATTGGAACCACAGATCTGAGCAGCTACCTTAAGAGGAATTTCCCCTCTGTGCTCTGGGATGCATGCATTTGATTTGACAACATCAGAAAAGTGAGTGAATCTGGAGCAGCCAATGTGCGATAGGCCAAGTGGTCAATAGGCACAAATAAGCTGAAGGGCTTTTTCCTTCCTGTTAACAGCGCTGAGCGCTGCTTCTACTGAAGCATAAAGAGATTGTCGCAGCCATCTAACTAGGGCCTTCAATGCCTGGAAAGGGAAAGAAAATGCATACAATAGGAAGCTACAGAACTCGAGAGACATTTCCACAAATGAGAGATGATAAGCTCACTAAATGGTTGGCAGAACAAAGAACCTATGGTAATTTGAATGATTATACTAGTAAATAAAAAGCATTATCAGTTAAACATCCTCATTAAGGCAGCCATCAATGTGATCTATCCATAGCTGTCAAGTTTTCCCTTTTCTCGTGAGGAAGCCTATTCAGCATAAGGGAATTTCCCTTAAAAAGGGGGGGAGAACTTGACAGCTATGGATCTATCGTTAGCTTTGGTTTTGAAACATGTTGTAAACATGTTGATAGCAATGAACTCTATGGATTCTAAAGAACTCAGATATTTTCAGGGAAGGCTATAAAGTTGCATTGACCTTGTGAGAGGATCAATCCTATTGAATAGCAGCCCCAGTTAACAAACCCCTTTTACATAGGCTGTGAACTTGACATGAACTCTACTTGAAAACGTAGCAGAGAAAGATAGCATTAATACTTGCGCATTGTGCAGGAAAAATCTACTTGCCTTTTCCTATAACTGTGTGCTAGATGAGCCTTTCCGTTTTAAAGGCTTTTCAATGAGTTGTAGGTTTTTAATGTTTTATTGTAGAATTCTGGAGGCACAGAACAGAGATTTGTTGGTCTTTAACATGATATGCTCTGAACATTTTTGTAAATACAGGCAACTTCATTCCTTTAAAATGGATTATGATAATGGCTGGTGTGAAATCTGTTCATTAAATATAAGAGGTAGGGAGAAATATAAGCAAAAGTTAAGCTGCAATCATATGCCTGGGAGTAAATCCCATTGAATTGAATGGGAACACTTCTACCATAAGTAGCACACATGCCCCTAAAAAAAAGAAACTCCTAAGTTTAGCTTCTAACATAGTATAAAAAGCATCATGTTTGGATCTTGTACCTTAAATATTTGTTTTCTTTCTTACAATATTATTCCAAAAATATTTTTGTTCTTTTTTTGCTTTGCACAGCACATTTACAAATATAAAGCATAATTAAATAAAGTGGACATTTAAATGAAGTTCAATGAAGCACTGTACAGATTGTCTGTCCTCTGTGAAGCTCATGTGTCTTTTTCTTTTTTTAAGAAAGCTCAAACTTTTTCTTAACAATATAAATTATATTTTATAGATTGTGAAGTAAAATGGTAAAAACTCAAACTAGGACACCTGATGGATGAAGTGGACTGGCACCCACTTTTTTGCATTACATGTAATATGTATTGTCATGCCAGTACTAAGGAATACAGTTCCAGAAGCATACTAATAATGACAGAATATGTCTCTCTCCAACAGAAGTTTGATTCATCTGTGAGAAAGCTGGCAGAAGGACATGGTAAGATAAGCAAAGAGACTGGATTGGCAGGGACAGGTACATGGCAGACAAGACTGACTAATTCAGAGGAGGAAGAGTCAGTCTTGAAGACATAGTGATAGTTGAGAAGAAAAAAACATGACTGAAGGTCTATAAATGAAAAGAGAAGTTGAGATGCATACAAGTTCTTGGGGGGGGGGGGGAAACGCCAAGGCATAAAGATTAATCAGCTTTGATTATGTGACGTGACAAAAAACAAAAGGCAATGGAATATTATTTTCCTTCCATTTAATATACGCATTTTATAATTCTGATCATATTCAATGTAACCATAGTTTTCTTTTAAAAATTAAAGAAGCAGGGCTCCTTTCATCTGCATATGCTGGAAACTATCTAATACAGTACTGTCCAGGGTTAGGGCTGATTTTTATATATACAGCACACACATAAGTTCGTTTCTTTCCAGAAATGCACTGCATCTCCAGTTTGCAGGATACGATTTATCTTTGAAACACCAGGAAACAAAATGTAATGAATGAAAATCTGCCACAAAGCGCACATTCCACATTTTTAAATAACTGGACTGACAATTTGGCAAGAGGAAAACAACTTCCCTTCCCAACCACCATATGCCAACCCAACATGCAATTAAATAAACCAATTAAATTCCCAACGCCTACATCAAACATGCATAAATACTCTAAACCAATATATTTAACCTCAGCATTCTAGCACACCCTCACTACAAGTGCTCCCATAATTCAGTCTCACAGCCTCAATCAGCACCCACCCACCCCCACATGTCTACACAATGAGACCCAAACAAACCTGGACAAATACTTGCATACAAGTACGGTAGCAAGTGCAGTATAACTATTTTGATATGGTAGAATTTAATATTGACTGGAACAATGGGCATTATTAAAGAAAGATCAATGATAACCAGAGGTTAAACCCCTAACAAAAACAAACAAACAAACCTCAAAATCTCAGATGAGCATAGGAGAAGCAGAAAAATTGACCTTGGCTTAGTGAAACAGCACAAGCATGCGGGATTCTGGAGAGGGAAGCTTTCCGTCTCCCCAGTCCTTTTTGCTGCTGCACCATTTTAACAGGACTGGTTTTGGTGGTTAAGCTCTCTCCCCAAAAAACACAAGCTATAACCAAGAACAAAACTTGGTTACAAGCTCATGGTTAGTGAGAAGAGACCTTAACCACAAGCCCCAGTTCGAATCACACACTAAGGCAAACTTAGGCTTGACATGGCAGGAAAAAAGACTGGAGCAGTTGCTCCGGGAGACCACAGTCTCACTAAGGCAAGGATGATGCAGTTTGGCTTAGCATGTTGTGCAAACCAGGTGAGTGAAGACTTCCTAGCACCATTGTGCACTGTGTGCATGTGTGTGTGTGTGTGTGTTTGTGTGTTTACACACATACAGAAACACATACTTCTTGACGGCTGTGTAGTTTTCTTTTTTGTTACAACAGCACTGTAACATTTCTCCTACCCAGTTAAAAAAAAACCTGTAAATGCCAGAAATATGATACCAATCTATTAAAGCGGAAACAGTGGGCTGGTTCCCACATCGAGGTAGACTATGGTTAAATGCCTATTAGGAATGTGCTCCTTCTTTCCCTCTACCACAACACAAGCAAGAGAAACGAGTCACAATAGTGTTAGTTTCTGAACCGGGGACCATGGTTTATTTCACCAAAAAAACGCCACAACAGAGAAGCCAACAAACCTTGGCTTCAGGTCATTATTTCTTTGAAGCAAAATAAGCCATAAGCCCTGGTTTGGAAACAACACTAAACCACTGGTTTTAGTTTTACACTCCTGTTTGCACAAGGGGAGGAAAGTTGGACCCATCTGCACATTCCCATTAAGTCATTAGTCAACAGATTGCGCTAATGAAGTTTAAAATGCATTATATTGTTCACAGGATCACAAGTACTTTTGACATCCCTTGGAATGTCAAACACTTCATTTTGCTTCTCTCCTGGATCCCTCAAAATTCAGAAAATTAAACCTGAGTGCCTTATGCAAGCAAGCTTTGCCGTTCAGCACAGGAAAAGGGGACGGGAGGAATGGTCACCATCCAATTTAGTGAGAAGAAAGTTCTTCCTGACAATATGTTAGAATTTCAGCATAAAAGCAGACATGTTCCCTTGCACACATTCAAGTACTCTCCCTTTAGCACAAATCAGCCCTGTTTAATATTTCATCATTAGCTGTGGCCATCTCTGACATCTCAGAAGATCTTGGGGAGAGAGAAAGAAAAACCTTAGAAATGATTGCTGCACTTATTCCTCTCTCATTTTCCTTCCTTTTATTGCTTCCAAATTTAGTGAAGGTGGAAATCAGTGCTCCAGCTGATAGCCCTGCCCCATAGTTTAGAAAAGCTTAGATTAATGAAATCAGACCAGATTCTAGTTATGGCCCTAATCACAGTCACATGAGTCACGGTTGCTCTTTTAATCCTTGGCTGTTGCCATCAATTCGTTTCATGTTAGATTTCTATTAGATACACTGTGCTCATTATCCTTAGTGATATTATTCCTTTAACATAATGTGCTGAAATGGTGTCATCAATAATGTCTAGCACAACTGCATAGTTCAATTAATCTTACTAGACTTTCACCTCTTAAAATATAGTGAAATGATTTCCCACATTTAATTTGCAGTGACCCTGATGAAACATGGCATGTCAAGATAACGGTAAGGAGAAGAGATGGGAAAGCCGTTTTTGAGGATCAGAGGTAATTTTTCTAGTGAGCATTGTCAGTCTGCTGCCATTTCCCCAGTCTTTCAAATTGAATGGTAAAAGTGTTAGATCTCATGATAACAAGGAGCTTGGGCCAGAATGGTAAGATACAGATAATTTACTTGGAGCCACCGGGCAGCTTATTGTAAGTGGGAGCTGCTGGTATCCTCTCTGCTGGGTTTAGGCATCTCTGTTAGAAATGGCCAGAGGGCAAAGTTGCTACTAAGTGTTGAACCCTGGGGTTTGGCTAGTTGCCATTATATCCTTTTTGGGGAAGTTGCTTGAGCATCTGGCGGCCAGACAAATCCAGTTGGATCTACACAAACCCATCTAGGCAAGCAGTAGGCATTGCCACACAGTTCAAATACATGTCCAACCGGGGGGGGGGGGGGCACTATATAGGAGGACATGAAGCAGAGCCACTAAGGCATTTGGCTGAGAAAAGGTGTCCTCTAGACAAAAAACAGAGGGTTAAAGGCTCAGGAAACTGCGTTCAACTCATTGGCCTGAGGTTCCACACTCGTCTAATATATGAAAGTCTCTACTCTGGTAGGTATTTCGTAACTACAATTTATATCTGATTGTAACTTCAAATTGGACACACATATCAGTACTGCACCTGATTTCTGTAATTAAAAGGGTCTTCCTCAACTACTGCAACAACCTCTGAATCTAAAGTAGAATGTAATTCTCCAAATAGATCTCTAGATGCCTAAGCTTGTTAGCTAGTCAGAGCAGTCAAGTTTTCTGAAAGTATTTTGTTTGAACAAATTTGGGTGCTTAACTATTTTATAGACAGACAGACAGACAGACAGACAGACAGACAGACAGACAGACAGACAGACATGTTATACTGAAGCCCTGTGTGAGCCTCAAAGAGGCTGAACATGCAAATATGGGATCTTAATTTCTTCTCTGGGATAGCACATATGTTGAATGTTTTCTTTTCCCTTTTCTGGCCAAAAGGATGGTTTTTGGAAAGTCCATGTAAAGTATATTCAGCTTGGAACTACAGGAACCGTTTTTAGATTCATAAAATATAATTGTATGAATTATATTTATATTATACTTGTAACCTTACAGGATGAAGGTCAGAATTGACCCATCAGAATTGTTTTTCAGCAGAAGTCTCTGCAGGAGAATGAGAAGAACTCCTTCTGCAACTCATAGTATCCTCATGATATAAACTGCTTTCCTTTCTGTATTCCACACCATTGGAATAACCTATGGTCGTCTCCTTGGATTTTTCAGAATAAGCCAAACATAACAACACAACAGGGGGGGGGGGGAACCCTAGAGGCTATCAGTTGTCTGCCTTGGTCATTTATTACTACTAGGCACAGCCTGGTCCATTTATTCAGAAGGCCAAACCACACTTATATACTCTGATCCAGATATTTTGGGCTATGACTCCCAACAGCCTCAGCCAGCATGGTCAGCAGTCAAGATTGGGTGTTGGGGTCCAAAACATATGGAGAGAACCAGGTTGAGGGAGGCTGGCTAAGACAGTAGACTGGGAACTCAATAGTTAATTAACCATGCAGCATATAACCTGGAGCGAAATCTTTTATTTTCCAACCTTCATTCCAACAGTTTATGCAAATGCACATTTCCTCTTTTTCATTTATTTTTGTTCCAAATTGACACAACTGCTTTCGTGCAGTTTTCATTTTCTTTATGTGTATTGCTCTGAAAGTCTGACCCAGAAACCCTAATCTTGTACACACTGCAGAGCTTCTGAGTTGTTCTGCATATTTATTTAAACATTTCAAATGATTACAAGAAACAGGGTTCGGGGTTGGGTGGGGGGAAGTTACAGGGAGAACTGAACAGCTACTCACAGTCTCTCCAAGAATCTCAGTCCAATGAAAGAGTTGTTTTTTAACCACAAGATCTTGTTGTTACTCAGAATTCTGAAAGGGAGTCAAAGGAAAGAATTTTGTTAATAGAACATGGAAGCAATTTTACTGATTAAAAACATGTAATTACAGTAAGTGACAGTTATGTAAAACACTAATCACAGTATTCTCTGCTCCATTTGCATTTTCCCTTAAAGCTGCAAACAAGACCAATATGAACATATAGAATAATAAACAATTCAGCATGCTCCTGTTTAATAACCAAGTAGTCAGCAAATAAAATGTGCTGCTGTTCGTGATGAAAGTCAGAATAAAAGGCAAGTAGCCCACTTTGTAAATGCTTTATGTTTTCAGAATGCACAACAGTAAAAGAAACAGTTGCCCATCCAGTTAAGAAAACTGAAGCAAACCCCCTACAGAGTCTGTTATTACAAGCCTTCTCAATTGTGGTTACTGGCATGGCATGGCTGGATACCAAGATTAAATACGATTTCCCCTTTGCACAGAATACATACTGGGAATTCTTGCATATGATCAGAAATGGATTGTCCAGAGTTACGCTATATAAGCATGCCAATGGCACTGGGGACATCTTGCCTCATCCTGTGGAATCAGTTTCAGTTGAGGAGACGTGAGGATATGGGCAAGATGTTTGTAGTGGTTCAGCACACAACAAAATTTCTCAACTCTTGCCCATCATGAAAAGAGGAAAGTCTCAGCTGCTGAGGAAACCCCACTGCCTTAGCAACATTTCATCTCTTGCTGTGCCGCAGCAATCAATTCACACCATTTCGAAGCACCATCATCAGAAGGCGCTTTTTGAGATGTGCCAGAATATTCATGACCCTCAGCCCCCAGCTCTCAACTGCTACCAGAATACTGCCAAACAAAAAAACAGTGCCTTAAAAAATGCCATAGAAGCACTCACATAGCTTTGCTTGTGTAAAAACAGGTGAGACAGACAACAACCCCTTGTATGGCACGCAGAGGTCAAACTAAGACGACTTATCAGATAGATTTAATGAATGGATGAGGTAGAAACGGAGACTATTAATTATCAACAGAGAACTGTCTTACTGCCCTGTGAATATTGGATGGGAAACAGAATGGAATAATGGGTGTACTGTAACATTGTCTACCATACAGGAGAAGCGTTATCCTGTTTTGCCGTTTGAGGTGAAATGGGAAGGGCTGCCCCAACCTGTCACCACAGCCTCCCTGCAGAAGCATCCCTTACCTAGCTGCATGGTGGTAGAGTGAAGCAAGGACGGGTTCCAGTGAGATCTGGAAATCGGCACTGATGCAGGACTACTTCTATGTTAGTGGTGGAATGGGCAAGGCGCCCAAGTCTCATGGGTGGGCTGGTCCCACTATCATATTTCGAATAGCTATACCGTATTACATTTGCAGTGCAGTTTTAGGCCTTGGGGGGAACTGAGGCAGTAAAGCTTAGACTGTATGAGACTTCAGAGTTCTAGAGATGTCAGTTTGGATCTTAATGCATAATGTGCTTTATGATATTTTAAGTCTTTATGTGCAAGATTTAATTATTGCATACCACCCTGAAATCTTGATGATTCATTTGTTTTAATGGGGGTGGGGTTTTAACTTGAGTGGGTGCTGTTTTCTTTGGAAGGTGCGGTTGTTTAAAGTAGTTGTTAAATGTTCATTCAGATTTTTGTATTTGGGGGCTGGAGTACTGTTTAGGGTCTTTTGTCAAGGAGTGTATTGTTTATTCGTGTGTATACATTAGTATTGTTAATTGTTTTTCTTGTTTTTATTATGCATTTTGTGGTTTGGCTTTTATTATGTATTTTGTGCTTCATATATTGTAACTTTGTTTTGTGAACTGCCCTGAGACAAATGAGTATAGGGTAGTATACAAATTTAATTAAATAATAATAATAATAATTTGTACACCAATATTCTGGGTTTTTCTCCATTTCTACAATGAGTCCATCAGCTGGGGAAGAGTGAGGAGAATAGCAACAGAATAATAAAAAGGGTATGAGGCCTAAATTGAGGGATGTATAGACTAACTGGCTATAAATGGAATTTTTTAATGAAGGCCAAAACCAAGCTACATGACAGATGTCTGATCAAAGGTCAAGACTCTCCAGATTAAACTGAATCTGTTAACCTTGGTACATTTTTCCACACAAAAGCAGCTAAAAGATCCTTTTTTAAAAAGTTCTTTGTGACTGAAAGAACAGCATTCTTTTTTTATCCACTTTCCATTTAATGGGGGTCATATGCTTCTTTCTGACTGATGCTGTCTCTGAAATGGAGACAAAATCTGAAAGCATCACAGAAAATTGTAAATTGTTTTTATGTTTCTTAAATTACAATTAAACTTTATGTTAAAACAAATAGCAGCCTCCCCATCTTTTAAGCAAAGACAAAAGAAAAGTTAATAGACTGCAGTTTATTTGGAACAATGAGAACATACTTTCCAGAGTCTACGTTAGAAGAATCTTGAGTTGTATCTCCCACAACTTTAAATATTCAGGAATAAATAATAAGAACACAAGTGTTTTTAATGGTATTGTGTATGGTTTTTATTCATCATAAAGTTAGGTAAGAGTCAGAGAAACAGATGCAAGTCGGATTAAGTCCGGGATGCAAACCAGCAGCAGTGTGGTGGACTGGCTAGATTGGGGAGAATTGGAGTTAGATAACTTAGATAACTTAGATAAAGGGACCCAGGTGGCACTGCGGGTTAAAACCACAGAGTCTAGGGCTTGCTGATCAGAAGGTTGGCGGTTCGAATCCCCGCGACGGCGTGAGCTCCCGTTGTTCGGTCCCAGCTCTTGCCCACCTAGCAGTTCGAAAGCACATCAAAGTGCAAGTAGATAAATAGGGACCGCTCCGGCGGGAAGGTAAACGGCATTTCCGTGCGCTGCTCTGGTTCGCCAGAAGCAGCTTTGTCATGCTGGCCACATGACTCAGAAGCTGTCTGCGGACAAACGCCGGCTCCCTCGGCATATAGAGTGAGATGAGCACCGCAACCCCAGAGTCGGACACGACTGGACCTGATTGTCAGGGGCCCCTTTACCTTTACCTTTAACTTGGCTTAGTCATTGTCTCTCAGCCTAACCTATCTCACTGGGTTGTTGTAAAGACACAATCATGCACACCATCTTGAGCTCCTTGAGGAAAAGGCAAAATAGCAATGTATTAAACAAACTCATTCCTCCATGACGCTTACATCACACACGTCAAGCTTGTTTGAGAATATTTGTTCTGTACTGCATAGCAATAGCTCCAGTATGTATGTTGGGAAGGAAACAGGGGAAGACACATTTATCTGGGCATGGAGACCCATTCTTGGTCAACCCCTTATCACAAAATACACATACATATTTCCATTAAAAATTATAATTGGAAAATGTTTTCAGGATTGTAACTATATGATTTTTAAAAATATCTGTGGTACAAATATTATAATTTTTTAGTCCTGGCTTGGTGTAAATCGCAAGCCAACAATATTTTACAGACAAGCCTTTCACGGGAGTGGCAAGGCCAAGCAAGTTACAACAATTGGTTTCTTCACTGAGGACAGTAAGACCTAGTTCTTGCCTGCAAAAAGGGTAGGTGGGTTGCAGCTTGAAACCAAACTTTGTTAAGGCAGTTATATACATAACATAAATTCCTACAAGATTGGAACAGTTCCAACCATACAAGAGCAACCCCTGGTTTTGCATGGCGAGTGCTAATATGATTTCAGTCATTGGAACCTCATCAGCAAGGACTTCTCACAAGTGATTTGGCATGTGGACTTGTGGTTTTGTTTTCTGCGGCGACCCTTCTCCCCTCAAATGCACGAATTAGGTCTGACTCAACTTTCACTCCATAGAGTTTCTGCTATGTCCTGTAACAAAACATTGGCTTCAGAAAGCCAGACTTCAGTCATCAGAAGCAGTTCCCAGGGTTGTCAGAAATCTACTCTGACTTTCCTATTTCTTCCATCAAACTTTGCCCACATTCTTCCTTTGGTTCTTCCCAACGCCAACCCAACACTCTCTGCCACCATTTATCTCAAGCTGTCCGATTCAATTTTCCAGTTTTTTACGAGGAACAACCCTCTATCTCAAAACATCCCCGAGGTGGGGGAAGATAGATTCCTCTTCTGGGTAACATTCTGAGGGGCATGTGGCAATGATGGGTGGAACCAGAGGAAACAGGCTGGCAGCGTAATAAATATAATTTTTACTTTTGCACTGTAGGGTAGATTCTACTGTGCACACACCACTCTCTGTTCACCCCCTGGGCAAATAAAAGCTGTTATCGGAGTTCAAGGACACATTCCAGTCATACAAGAATGCTAAAGGCATATGTGAAGCAAGGCCAGTGGCGGGTTGTAGCCTTGGGGAAAGTCCCAAGATTCAGATAAAGAGGTGGACTAAATTTGTTCCTTGGATAGGAGGTCCCCTCCTCCCAGTGTACAGTATCCTGGAGTGCAAGCCAGGGCTGCCCAGGTGACAATAACTGCCCCCCTCCCTCGGCCTCGCTGATGTGGTCCAGAGCAAAGCAAAGCAATACATTTGCCACCAGGTTGGCTGCAGGAGTTGCTGGAAGGAGGCATGCGAGATGCCATTCAACAGCTTTACGGACTCCACTCTGGATTTGGGTAGGGTTTACTCCTTATCCATTTCTTCTTCTCCAGAAGGTGTTCCGCAAGGCAATAAGGGCTTCTTATCCCTCCTGTTGCAGCTCTAGTAGTAGAGCAAAAATTTAGAAGGGGAAGAAATGGAGACAGTGAGAGATTTTACTTTCTTGGGTTCCATGATCACTGCAGATGGTGACAGCAGTCACGAAATTAAAAGACGCCTGCTTCTTGGGAGAAAAGCAATGGCAAACCTAGACAGCATCTTAAAAAGCAGAGACATCACCTTGCCGACAAAGGCCCATATAGTTAAAGCTATGGTTTTCCCAGTAGTGATGTATGGAAGTGAGAGCTGGGCCATAAAGAAGGCAGATCGCCGAAGAATTGATGCTTTTGAATTATGGTGCTGGAGGAGACTCTTGAGAGTCCCATGGACTGCAAGAAGATCAAACCTATCCATTCTGAAGGAAATCAGCCCTGAGTGCTCACTGGAAGGACAGATCCTGAAGCTGAGGCTCTAAAACTTTGGCCACCTCATGAGAAGAGAAGACTCCCTGGAAAAGACCCTGATGTTGGGAAAGATTGAGGGCACAAGGAGAAGGGGACAACAGAGGACGAGATGGTTGGACAGTGTTCTTGAAGCTACCAACATGAGTCTGACCAAACTGCGGGAGGCAGTGGAAGACAGGAGTGCCTGGCGTGCTCTGGTCCAGTGTTTCTCAACCTTTTTGGGGCCACGGCACACTTGTTCCATGAAAAAAATCACGAGGCACACCAACTCTGTGCCGCCCTCCCCTTTTCGGGGAGAAAACTGGGCCTGGGGTTCAATAGTACTGTAATCAATAATGATTGTGGTGGTAGCGATGCAATCGGATCATCCCTGTGACGGGTAGGGGGCTGAAGGCTCTTACGCCCCCCTCCTTTTGAAGCGAATAATATTGGGGAGGGGGTCAACACCCCCAGCACCTCACACCGCCTGCCCCCCCTCGTCGATTACTATTATTCCTATTACCATGAATTTATTCGTCACCCGCCCCTCACCCTAAGGACCCAGGGCAGGGGTGGGAGGGGGCACTTACCGCCCGCAGGAGGAGGCGGTTGAGGAGGAGGTGGAAGAGGCCTGCCGGGCCCCTCCGGGGGTCTCGAATAGAAGCGCGCTGCCATCGCTGCACCTCACAGGCGCTCCCCCCACGGCGGCAGCGGGCCTCGCTGCTTGCTGCTGCTGCTGCCGCCGCCTCCCCTTCCTCTTCAGAGGGGGCTTCTCAGCCAGAGGGCCACTCTCCATGCCGGGCGAGACCAGACTCGCCTCCGCTTAAGCCCGGGACGAGAATGGTTAATGGCGGCGGCTGAGGGAGGAGGGCCGCCCGGCCGCCTCGGCAAAAAAAAAAAAGCCGTTTGAAAATGGCGGCGGGAGCTGCGACGGCCAATCAGCGCCGCGATGGCCGGTTGCTAGGAGACGGCGCGGGGTGCGAGTGGGGAAGAGGCCTAGCTGCCAGGCCTGAGGTCTTCTTCGCTTTGGGGATTGCCCTTCTCCCCAAATCGCCCTTCTCGTCGCCGCGCGTCGTGGCACACCAGCCAGCGTCTCGCGGCACAGTAGTGTGCCGCGGAACAGCGGTTGAGAAACGCTGCTCTGGTCCATGGGGTCACAAAGAGTCGGACACGACTAAACGACAACAACAATTTTTATAGCCTTACTTACAAGGCTGTGCTAAATAACTCACCCACATCTGCTTGCCTCTTTCGTTCCCTTTCCATAAACACACAGCTCTTTAGTACTCAACTTCTCAAACCTACTCATTACCTAATAGCTTAGCATAAAAGGTAGATAAGTGATTTTGCTGAATTACATTGTCTTAAAAAGAATACCATTAGCAAAGGTGCACAATGGTATTTAAAAGTTCTAGATAATGCTACTAATGAGCTTTAGCTATGATAGTATTGTTGTCAACAGGCTAATACAATCAAGTTATAAAGTGGGATATTGTAACTTGAACAGAGAATGTTTTAAAATGACTTGCTCCCTACACAAGAAATGGTTTTTCTAAAAAAACTACACATATATTTTAAATTATTCATCTCGAGAAAAAAGGAAGAATGGGAACATTTACAATGTGTGTGACTGTGTAAAAGTAAAAGATCTTAAATTTTTAAAAGAGATTTCTTCCAAGCAACATACATGCCAACATGGCATATATAATTCATTTGAACAGTTTTAATGCTACAATAGGTTGGGACAGTATTTACTAGCAAAAAACCCAAAACTAGCAAATAAAATACATCAACATGATTTTGATGTGAATATGAAGATGTCCTGAACACAGCTGAGGTTTCAAAGACCAGGAGAATAAATATGTGAATATTGGGTATATTTTACCCCTTACATGCACTGGGGAAAAAATATGAAGTGCAAGAAGAGAGTAAGTATTAAGTGCAGGAATATATTTCGGGGGAGGGGGCAACAACAGCAGAAGAAACTGCTTGCTGCTCAAAATGAGTATCTGATGTAGTTGATCACATTAACCTACATTTAGTAGACATTTTCAGAGGGATGTTAGCCTGCCGCATGAAACACAACAAAGAGTATTGAAGCACATTAAAGACTTTTAAGTTTTATTACTGCATTGCCCACTCACAGCACAGTCAGAATTTAAGCCACAGAGGTGGACCTAAGTGGAGACTGGCTCTCTCAGGTAGGTCTCCAAAACCCCATCCACTATTCTGGGTCACGACTGGCTAATTCGAATTTGCATTTTGGTGGGATATCCCAGAAGAACCCCGCGCCCAGCCAAGGCTGATAGTGCCACCGGTGATCATGTGGGTGAGGACTCTTGCCCTCCCTCCCTGGTTCCTGGGAAACGGTAAGCCGTCTTTAGCTCCACGGTAGGCCTTTCCACTATCATGCCTGCTTCCCCACTCTACTGAAGCTGCCTGGGCGATGACGGCAGCAAGATGGAATTCTGCTGTGGTCTTCATTAAGCAGCAGTGACAGCCGCAGCAATGTGTCCACCAGAGGCCAGATTCAACTGCACTGTTTCCCCCCTGCACCACCACCCCCAAAATCAGTCTGGGTGGGGCAGAGTCAGGAGAACTCCCAGAACAGCCCAGTGAGGGCAAGGAGAGGGGAGCTCATTCTGCATGGCAAGCAGAAATGCTCAGTCCTGATTGAACAATCATAATGACATGATGCTGAATGCCTCCCACAGACATCTAGAATGTGCATTGTCCCAAAGCAGTTCTGCAGGCATGTTCAACAGCGTCTTAGGACCCAAGACCCCTGACAACGTTAGTTCTTTCTGTCTTCTGGAGCCATAGGACCAAACAACACATGATGCTAAATACACCATTAGGCCCCAAATAGCTGGAAGAAAATGCCTCCTTCCCTACAGACCTTCCTGGGCCAGTGGAAGGGGTCCTCTTGGCAGTTCCACCTCCAGTAGAAGTGGCCACAGCCCAGAAAAGGACATTCTCTGTGGCAGCCCCTGAACTGTGGAATTCCTTCTGGCTTTTTCATATACGACTTTTGGCAAATGCTAAAGGTGCACCTTTACCTGAGATGTGAAATTACTCTTCTTGTGACTAATCTATTTTTAATTTTTAATTTTAAACTGGGACCTGCTGATGAAAGGTGAAGATTCGTGTGTTGTTGTTGTTGTTGTTGTTGTTGTTGTTGTTACTACAGTGGTACCTCGGGTTACAAACACCTTGGGTTACAAACCCTTCAGGTTACAGACTCCACTAACCTGGATGTAGTACCTCGGGTTAAGTACTTTACCTCAGGATGAGAACAGAAATCGTGCGGCAGTCGCAGCGCGAGACCCCATTAGCTAAAGTGGTACCTCAGGTTAAGAATGGTTTCAGGTTAAGAATGGACCTCCGTAACGAATTAAGTTTGTAACCAGAGGTACCACTGTATTATTATTAAATGTTAATAATAATAATAATAAGCAACATCACTTTTAAAAAAATCAATAGCAGGAATTGGGGGATTTATCAGTATTAAAACATTCAGGGAAATGGAATTTAACCCCTTCCATTCCCCACTGCAATCTTGAGGCAAACAGAGGGAGGGAGCTATTAGTCTTAGAAGCCAAAAGCTCCCACAGATACAACTGGGAATGTGTGCTGAGCTTCAAAAAGCCATTCAGATGAACTGGGCCTTTCCCTCCCTGAACTGACACTGATGTAGATAAAACATAATGGTCTGAACATACATACAGAAACAGGGCAAATATCATCGACAGCACGCAGGGAAAAAACAAATTCCAAATCCAGATGTAGCTTTCAGGGAAGAGCAATGATTATTCACACTAGAAGCAACTTGTCTGGAAGCAGCCTTGCATTTCACTTTGTATTCTCTTTCTGTCATTCGAAGCAAAGGCTTTTGCTAGCAGCCTAGAAGCTAAAGATTTCTGTTGGTAAGAATATCCCAGGGCCCACCTGTAGAGAGTTAAATTACTTAAATGTTAATATCTTCATGGATTCTCCTTCACTTTATCTTTGAGAAGGTGGCAAGCAGGGGCACCTTGGCAACACTTTCCTAGTCCTCTTGCTATTCTTGTTTTTGTGCAGCAAACAGGAAAAGGGTTCGTTTCAAAGTGGAGTCGGGGGGAGATGTAAGCAGGAAAATGTTTGATATACTTTTCTGTTTTCTGCCATGTCCTTCATCTGCTGCTCTACACATCCTTGCAAGTGCATAGTTTTGTTCCACTTTTTAAAACTCAGCAGACAGAAGCAGTACGGTAGTTATACTACAAATTGTCTGGAGAGCACAGCAGAGAAATGGGAGGCAGCTTCAAGTACAGAACATCAAACTGACTACATGATTGTTGCATTTAATTTTGTTTCTCTGTGGCTCTGACCCTTTTTTATATTTATGCACTAAGGGCTACTCACAATTACTTGCCAAATGCATTTCCTTGGCTGCATTTCCCACTGCAAATGTTAGCATTTTTAAAAGTGTGTACATAATCATTAAAATACCCATGTACACATCTCTGGGGATGCTGATCCATCTGGGCTACTTAAAAAGAGTGCACATTCATCTGCTATTCACAATTTATGTGTGTTTATTATTGCTTACTGGGAAAAACAACAAAAAATGTTTAGAAGTTGAAATAATTTGCAAAATTGCCTAGCTGTTATCTATGAGAGAGTACATGCACAGCAGGAAGGCCCCATGTCCACTGGGAGAGCATCTCATTTGCATGCAATAGGTCCAAATTCAATCCCTGGCATCTCCAGGCAGGACTGGAAATGTGTCTTGTCTAAGACATTGGAGAGCCATTGCCAGTCATTGTGGACAACACTGAATGAGATGGTCTAACTCAAGTATAAGGCAGCTTCCAATACAGATCTGTCAGGTCCTCCGTGAGGACTCAGATGAGGAAAATACCATAGATCAGAGCTTCGGCTTGTGCAAAATGCAGCAGCTGAACTGTTCACTGGAGCAGGATATGATCAACATGTTACCATGCTATTGAAAGAATTGCACGAGCTACCAGTTAGCTACTGGCTAAGTTCAAGGTGCTGGTTTTGGTGTATCAAGTCCAATACAGCTTGGAACCAGATACCTGAAAGACTGTCTCATCTTCTTACATACCCAGTCAATTACTGTGCTCTGTAGGAGGAAGCCTCCTACAGGTGTCCTACATAGGAAGCAGGCCTTTGGAATGCCCTTCCCTTGGACATTAGTCAGGCATCATATATGTTGCCTTTTCAGTACCTACTGAAGTCCTTCCTCTTTCAACAAGCGTTTGAACTGAATATATTTCCTGGTCAGTGTCTGCATTGGATTTGCTTTTATCACTTTATTGCTTCCCTGGGGTCCTTTGGGGATGGGAATCAGCACAATGCAGTACCACCCACCCCCAAATCAGACAGCTGAGCCCAAAGGGTATAATGGTCAGTGGTATCAAAGACCACTGACAGGTTAAGGAGAATCAACGAGAACACACTCTTCCATACAGGGTGACCAACATAAGTTTTCATGCCAAAACTACAATGGAAATGGATTGTGAATATCAGTCTCATTCAAGGGAGTCAAGATCTGGACAGCAACCACCCACACTAACTAAGCCCAGTATCGAGGCATATGTGTATAATTAAAATGCCTATAACAAATAATTATAGCTACAATATTAACACCATAAAATGTTAAAAGTAGTATGAATCATCATCAGCTTAACAAGATAACTTTGCATAGTTTCCAGAAAGTCAACAAATTCAAAGTCAAACAGGCTGGGGTAGATAAGACGTTCCAGACACTAAGGCCCAGTTCAAATATTCAATTAACATTACGGGCATAGGCCATTTGTGTGAAGAAGCTTGCAAAAAATTGTTTTTTGGGTTGTAAAAGTTTCCTGGGGTCATGAAACTCTGCAAAGTCCTATTCACACTAATTAAGGAATACATATAGGAAAACTAGCTCTGGCTAATTTCACCACTGCTGATCTTTGGCTCTGGGATTTATTTTAAAAAAAAATCATTGAGCTGCATAGCACACTACTCCACATCAAGTATCCAGATGTGTAGAACAGTCTCAATTCAATTCAATTCAACTCAAAGTAGTATTAAAATGGGTGCTTGCATAAGGTCTAGTGTAGACATTCCATGGACAGCAGCCTGCCTCCTTCTTCCCAAATCAAAAACTTCAGAAGTGCTAGCTTGCTATCATATGTGTATTAAAGAAGAAATAGGGAATTTCCCAGCATTTGAAATGCATATTAAAGAATCATATCTAGAATAAGAATGCTAGTCTTATATAGCAAAACAGCAAAGGATCATGTAGAACCTAAAGAATAACAATTGTAAGCTTTATGGCATAAACAAGTTATCAGCCTTTAAAGGCACAAAGCTTGTCGATGTTTCACAATAAAACACACAAGCCCAAGAACCATAAAAAAATCATGCTAATTAAACTATTTCAGAAAAGCAACACAATGGACCATTCTACAATACTTGTCAAGAACTCGTAAACCTTTGAACCATAGATCCAATTCAAGTAAAACATATCATTTCTGTTTGTTTTCTCAAAGACAAATTTGACTGCACAAATATTACCAGTTCTAAAGGTCGGGTTTATAGATCAGTCACGACAGGAAAACATTGCATAGAACCTCAAAACTGCAATCAAGTGTATCCATGAAATTTAACACCTGGAAAAGCTATTGCATTGGCAAAGGATTGTGGAAACTGCTCTGATAGTATAAACAGTAGGTAAAGAAAGTTAGAGCTAGACAGTGTTCAAGCTACAAAATCATAATACACTAGATTAAATAATACCACAGTTCTTAAGAAGAAAACCCACCATATTCCTTATGTGTATTTATTTATTCAGTTTTCTGGCTCACTTCACCCCCAAAACTGGGGAAGGGCAAAAAAAACACCACAATTTAATTCAGATAACATTTAACAGTGCAAGCTGGACCAGTGCTTGAAAACTATATTGGGCTGGTATTCAACCAAGTTTTACTCAAAGTAGACCCTCTGAAATTAATTGACTATGTTAGGTCTATTAGGTCTACTCTTGGCGAAACTTAGCTAAATATCAAACCTAAGTCTTCTCACGTCAGACAAGTGACCCAGGTTTTTCACAGGTTCCTTCCACCTTAAGCTTCCTCCATTCTCTGCCCCATTCCATGTATAAAAGGGGCAAGAATAGAAGGGATTCTTCTACCCTACCTTCTGATTGCCTTTATTAACAGCAACCATGAAAGAAAAAGCCAAGAGAGAACACCATTCCATCGTTGCTTAGACAACTTACAGATAGAAAAGATAACAATATTGCTCTTACAATTCTCCCTCAACTTATCCTAGAAAGGCCCAGATTCAGCAAATCAAGTTGTGGTGTAGAAGAATTATTTAATGGGCCAAAGAGACATGCACTACAATCCTAATTGTGTTTACTCAGAAGTAAGTTTCATTGGCTTCGAAAGGATTGCAGTGTAAATTAGGAGATTTAAGATTCCAATTGCTAACCAGCGTTCTTGATACATAGTCCTGGGTGCTACTTGATATATACAGTGGTACCTCGGTTTAAGTACACAATTGGTTCCGGAAGTCTGTATTTAACCTGAAGCGTACTTAACCTGAAGCGAACTTTTCCATTGAAAGTAATGGAAAGTGGATTAATCCGTTCCAGACAGGTCCGCGGAGTACTTAAACTGAAAGTACTCAAACCGAAGTGTACTTAAACCAAGGTATGACTGTACTGCTTCCACCTTAGGTCATAGCAAGTCTTCAATTAAAGGAGCTGGAACAGTAAAGGTAAAGGTAAAGGAGCCCCTGACCATCAGGTCCAGTCGTGTCCGACTCTGGGGTTGCGGCGCTCATCTCACTCTATAGGCCGAGGGAGCCAGCGTTTGTCCGCAGACAGCTTCCGGGTCATGTGGCCAGCATGACAAAGCTGCTTCTGGCAAACCAGAGCAGCGCACGGAAACGCCGTTTACCTTCCCGCTTGGAGCGGTCCCTATTTATCTACTTGCACTTTGATGTGCTTTTGAACTGCTAGGTGGGCAGGAGCTGGGACCAAGCAACGGGAGCTCACCCCATTGCAGGGATTCAAACCGCCGACCTTCTGATCAGCAAGCCCTAGAATCTGTGGTTTAACCCACAACGCCACCTGGGTCCCCTGCCTTGTTACTGGAACAGTAACAAGGCAGAAACAATGGAAAACACCTGTTTTGTTGTCTACTATACTTGATGAAAGGAAAAGAGAATAAATTTAGCAAGTTCTATACAATCCCATTTAGAAGGCTGCTGCATAAGCATTCTATCTCTATGGTGCCACTTGCTTCCGACCTCAACATTGTGCTTGAATTTCATTCTGCTTCACGGAGAATGAAGGCCAAATTACAGTGATTCCAAATGTGTCTTTGCATCTATGGGTGCAGGGTGGGTTGGTGAACCTAAATGCAGAGAGCATTAGCTATGGGTGGACTGATAATTAATGGAATCAGAGCAGATATGAAAGGGAATTTAACTGATTTCTCCACTGCCTCAGGGCAGAGAAAACTCCCATTCTTCCCCTCCACATACACACAGCAAATATTGGCTTCGGAACTGTGATTTGAAATTCTCCCTTTCCTCAACAGAAAGAAATAATTTGCAGTGCTCTTTTGAAACTTAAAATCCTGTTTAGGGTTACATCTACATTTATGAAAAATAAATTACTTCTCTGCCACTTGTATTAGTGAAAGGTGAATACGGAACATTTCCAGCTTAGCCTGGCACTGTGTTCAATTTGAACAGATCACTAGCTTTTCCAGTGCTTTGGTCAAACTATTTGGGAAATGGATGTAGCATCACAGAATCCTTATGGGAGTCAAATACTTCACAGGAAAGTACATTAAAACTGCTCTGAGAGCCTCCAAGAGAAAAAAGGTGCTACAGTTATTTGAATGCACATAACCTACAGGCACAAAAGGTGCGAACAGAGATGCATTTTTATTTACCTTAGGAAAAAGAAAAAGAAATCATGCTTCTGTTTTTATTTTGTTTTTGTTAAAGAGTAGCCAGATTTTATGAGCCACTGGTGTGGGAGTGGGCTGACTGGATGAAGACAAATTGTAGGAACATGAAGTAGGGATTCTACAAAGGTTATGTGTATTGCAATAAATATTGTACATGTAAGTAACATTTTGACTATTCCATTTTGCATTAAATATTTCCACCGTAACGCACAAAGACACACAACAATGAAGTGATGCCCCAGAAAGGTGGAGTTATAGCCACTTGCAAGTGGTTCACGCATATGACTCAGCAATTGTTGGGATTTTTGATGCAATCCTAAACACAGCAATAGAATACTTAAAGGCTGGACACTTGCTGCAGACTTCCATAGCTCTGCTCTCCAACCCCAAGCTAATGTCTCCTTCACATCTGATTCCTTTACTGCAGAGTAAATTAACTAACTAAGAGTAAATTAACTAAGATGAATCCTAGCTAGATTTACTTGTAACCCATGAGGGAAGTCCTGGTTAGCATTAACCATGACAAGCACTAATGCACGTGATAATGTTGCATCATACTTTAAGAAGCAAACCACAAGGGTTGGAGAGGATGAAGAGGTAAACCATGGTCAGGAGATCAGAAACATTATGCCCTTAATAATAATTATATATATATATATATATATATATATATATATATATATATACACACACACACACACACACACACACACACACACACACATACACATATCCCACCCTCCCTAGCCAGGGTCGGGCTCAGGGCGGATAACACCAAATATAAATAACAATAAAACATAATAGAAAACAACAAACAAACAAACAGTTAATTAAAATATGGCTTAAAATACAGCTTTAAATACAGCTTAAAATGCAGCATCATTTTAGTAGTAGCCCATAAATCAAGACCATAAAGGGAAGAAACATCAAATATTCACCCGAGCCAGCTATCCATGCTGGTCACAGGCCAGCAAAAAAAGCTGAGGAAAAAAATTTATATACCAGATCCCATATAAGAGATCAGAGTGAATCTAAGCCACAGGGCAGGTGGAACAGCTCCTCTTGCAGGACCTGCAGAAAGATGTCAAATCCCGCAGGGCCCTGGTCTCTTGTGACAGAGCATTCCACCAATTCGGGGCCAGTGCTGAAAAGCCCCTGACCCTAGTTGAAACCAATCTAACCTCCTTGAGACTCAGGACCTCCAAAGTGTTGTTATTTATGAACCTTAAGGTCCTCTGCAGGGCATACCAGGAGAGGCGGTCCTGTAGGTACGAGGGTTCTAGGCCGCATAGGGCTTTAAAGGTCAAAACCAGAACCTTAAACCTGACCCGGGAGCCAGTGCAGCTGATAAAGCACTGGATGAATGTGATCCTGCGGCAAGGACCCTGTAAGGAGCCTTGTCGCAGCATTCTGCACCCGCTGGATTTTCTGGGTCAGCTTCAGGGGCAGCCCCGCATATAGCGAGTTACAATAATCAAGCCTGGAGGTGACCGTCGCATGGATCAGAGTGGCCAGATCAGGGCAAGAAATGCCACCTTTGCTGTGGCTGCAACCTGCACCTCCATAGAGTGAGGCAAGTCTAGCTGTCGACATAGACAGGCCATAAGCGTCAATACTGAGGCTGACACAATTTTTTAATTTTTTATCTACCATTAAGGGATTGGACATGGCCAAGTGGGAACCTTCAACAAAACGCGGCAGGTTTTTGAGTTCTAATATAGCAAACATTGTAAAGAAAAAAGAAAGGGTGGGATTGGAATCTTTATTGCTACCCATCTCCTCTCAGATTTAGCACATGTCCGTCTCTGCCTACCCACCTGATACAGTCAGGCACTCTTGTTCCCCACACAATCAAGGCAATGCATTTGTTCCAAAACTAATCTTCTTGTTGCCAGGCTATGAATGACATTGAAGAGGACAGAGGAAAAGCTCTGGATCACACAAACATGGTTTTGTGCACACATTTATTTACACCCAGGAAACTGTACATTCACAAACCGCCCTACAACCTAATGACAGGGATGACTTTTATTCTGGTAGATAGTAGTAGGCAGTAAGCTTGTGAAAGAGACAACTACTGTACTGGATAGAAGGACAGGTTTTTCCTACAATTGTTCCCAGAATTTACCCAATTCCTCCCTCCATGCTCCAAATGTGATATCCTTTCAATTACCCACAAAGCCAAAGCAACATATTGGTTTTACTTCTTCTCTTCCTCTTCGTATCACCTGACATGTAGCATGAGGAGAAAAAAAGAGAACTCTTGCCAGCAGAATGTAATGGCCTGGACAGTGTGTGACGTCTCACACTTGGCATGCATGCCTGTCCTAAGGGGTCTATACTGACTGCCTAATACCCCTGAAGCCAGCTTTACCATTTTATTATTTACAATATAAAACCCAAAAACAACTCTGGACCAGGTTACCTGAAAGACCTCCTTCCCCTCCACTGCTCAGAAAAGGCATTAAGATCAGCAAATGGAACATTGTTAGCCTTATCACAGCCTAATGATTTTGGTCTGTGGTGAGAGAGAGAGAGTCAGGCTTTTTCAGTGGTGGCCCCAGCGTTGCAGAATGCACTCACTGCTGAAATATAAGAAGACCCAACTGTATTGGCATTCCAGCAGCTGTTGAAGACCTATTCCCCTGAATCTCCTCTGTCTTAATTACTGTACTGTTTTAATGGAATTGTTGTATGACATATTTTAAATATGTGGGTTTATATTTTAATGCTTGTGGAATTGGTTGCTCATCTTTGTAAACTGCTTAAGCAGTACAGTGGTACCTCAGTTTAAGTACACAATTGGTTCGGGAAGTCTGTACAGTACTTAACCTGAAGCGAACTTTCCCACTGAAAGTAATGGAAAGTGGATTCATCCATTACAGACGGGTCCACGGAGTACTCAACCTGAAGCGTACTTAACCCGAAGTATGAGTGTAATTGGTTCTGGAAGTCTGTACTTAACCTGAAGCGTACTTAACCTGAAGTGAACTTTCCCATTGAAAGTAATGGAAAATTCCAGACGGGTCCGCGGAGTACTTAAACTGAAAGTACCAAACTGAAGCGTACTTAAACCGAGGTATGACTGTATACAAATTAGCACACAACAAAAGCAAGTGCTTCCCAAACCTGCTGATACATTGTACATTGATGGTGCGATTTTTGCCACAAGGAGTTGCATTCATAGAACTGAGTTCACTATTACCACATGATTTTGCAAAGATGACTGATCAGAAGGAAAGTGGATTGTTAGCTAAAAATACTCAGAGCTGGCAACATATTTGAATATCGCATTTTTATTTTGACGTTGGGTTTAATTGAAACAAGTACAGTATATAATAAAGGGAAGGGTCAGCAGGCTTATTACCAAAGAGGTGCAATTTGGCCAAGAATGCTACCTTAAGCTCATTTCCCCCCATTAAAGCTACTACATCATTTATTTATTTCACCTGAATTTAACCACACACATCAGAGCATGGGAAGAAAAGATTACCTCTAATTTTTACAATATGTCTCAAAAGCAAAAGGTTTATTTCAGGATCATCATCTTCTAGAAAATTCATTCTTAATGAGAACACCAGATTGATTTTAACTTAAACCAAACTTTTTAAAACCACACTAAAACAGAAGCAAAGTTCAATATCCAAACATGTTCAGGTATTTGGCCTCTGCACCATGTGATCTTTATTGTTTCATCCTTTCTTAACCACTCAGCCATGAAACCAAGTGGTTTGGTTCTCAGTTTCCAGTCACTTAAAATGAATCTTCAATCTATTCAAAAAAGATTCAGTACAGATGCAATGCAAGTCATCCTGAGCACCAATAGGATGAGTACTCAGACTCTACTGAACCATCTGAGTTGGCCTTGTGATGAGGATGCATATTGTCATTCGAAACTATGCACACAACTGCAGCTGGATCAAGGCAGGTATTTGATAGCTATTGTGTAGTATATTCTGCTAATGTGGGCACAAGAAAATATGATTCTTTACAGAATTTTCTTCATTCCATTGCATGGTTTCGGTTAGAAATGACAGCTTTCTCATTCTGTATCAGCACACATCTATGAAGCAACAGAAATATACTTTTATTGACATGTGACAGGAGGACACTAAGGTGTGCTTTAAAGATGTTGGCAATGCAATGAACCAGAAGCCCTCCAAAACAAATGTGGCAGTCCTGTTTTCAATTCTGGCCAGATTTCATCATCTACATCAACTTTGTCCTGAAAACAAATTTAAAATACACAAAATAAAGTCTCCCCTTAACTTCTCACACCCTTATGCTGCTCTTTAGGTTCACCTCCCTGTTATGGTTTTAAAACAAAACTCAATAAAATATTGACAAGCACCTAACTATACTTAGCAGAGCTGCTGGACCATGGGGCATCTCAGGCTGCAAATATCTTTCAGATTTGGCTGCTGCCTGTGCTGGTGCTGGGGAAGGTTATGTCAGCATAGCACAGAAGTGCTGGATCAGGCCCTTCACTTGATGACATTTCTAAATCTTGAAGTTATAATTTCAATTCTTCTGTTTTGTTTAAAATTCAGTCGTCCCTTCTAGCAATTGGTTGATTCCATCTTCATCCCACAATCTTTCCAAGCACCTGCCATGCCAATCTCAAAACTATCCTCTCTTCTTCTTTTCAGCTAGCATTTTTAAATTATTACTTTTTAGGGGTTAAGGATTTTGCCTTTAGTTTTCACTTGCTATGTATGAAGTTCAATTTGTGCCTATTATACTATTGAATCAAAAAGTATATAACCCAGGAAGTTCTTATCTTTTTCAAGGCGCATTAGCCTTTATTGATAAAAAGAAGATTGTACTTTTCCCTCGGACCAAAGTGCTTAAACTTTGACATGTGAGGTCACTACCTGAAAGGAAATGTCAATCTCCAAATCAATCCGGCTCTTGACATTCCTAATAGAGTTGCCACTGACTAACATGATTCTGACCTTTCCATTCTCTGCATCAAATACCTTTTCTGTGCTGCACTTGCCATCTACCAGCTTACGTACTTAAAAAGTCTCACTGTAGCCAAGCGTGTTGTTCAATATTTGATGTTCCTTTCATTTCACCCCTATCTGAAACCTTAGATATCATTCTTCCCAAAAAACAGTGTTCTATCCACTTACCTAAATAATAAAAACCAAGCACCTAACACTTGATCCCATGTGCACACACTACCGTAATACTTTCTTCCCATCTCAAGACTGTTCGAGTTGTATTCTGCCTTTGTTTCTTCCACATTAGCAAAAGCATACTCCATTAAGTTGTATTCCATTTGTTCCACGACGGCACAGTATAGTGAGCATTAACTTTACCACCCTGCCCAATGCCTCCTGAAACATTTACATGTACAGTTACTGTGGTTGGCTAAATTGCTTTTAAAAATAACAAAGTCTGGCAGTAATATCCTCAAGGAATTCCAAAGCCTTTGCAGGAAATCAATGTCCTGGAGCTACAATAAACTGAAAATGAAGTTTGGTTAATCTAAGTGTTTCCCCATTCCCGCAGATGTAATAGGTTTTGAAACTCTTTTAAAACAATGCTGTCAGCTCAACGTGTCTTGTTTTCCAGAACACAATCAAATATTCTCATACAATCTAAGCAACTGGCAGCTATTTGCCAGGATAGAACACAGTCAAAACTATAAGAGACCAGCGTGGCCCTATGGAAATTGGAACTCTTGTCAATGGTAGAAAGTTGACAGGTCTCTTTAAATAAAAAATAGAAAGTCAAGGCAAAAGAGATGCCAAAGTATTGGTTACAAAGTATTTTAAAATCATTTTTGGTACTAAATGCAAAACCTCTAGGTTAATAGAGGGTACCTGTATAGAATTAGTAACTCACTTGCCACCATGATATAAAAATGGCTTTCAAATTTTTGATACACTGAAATATATTTGAAATTGTTAGCATTAAGGGAATACATTTTTGAGATAGACTTGCTATTGTCGGAATAGTAACTGCTCTGCCTCAGCTAGTCAATGTGTTGTTTGTTAAGTCCGCTCACCTTCCTGGGTGGGCAGTGTTGTGGCCAGGCCCCAGACCACACCAGTGATCTGACCGATGGCAGGCCGGATTGCCCAGTTGCCAGCTATTGGCCAATGCCAGCAGTCCTTGTTTGGGTGTTCACCCGGCAGTGGACCCCACCAGCCAATGGGGATACTTGGGCCCGCTGCCAGGGGTCATTAAATTGCAGCCTGCCTGGCAGTCTCTGTAATTAGAACTGACTTAATATCCCCACTGTTGATATGTTAGCAACTCATAAAGCCTTGTTGTTTAGTCATTTAGTTGTGTCCGACTCTTCGTGACCCCATGGACCAGAGCATGCCAGGCACTCCTGTCTTCCACTGCCTCCCGCAGTTTGGTCAGACTCATGATCGTAGCTTCGAGAACACTGTCCAAAGCCTTAGTTAGGATCTATCATCCTTCATTGCTCCTAAGTAACACATCTAGACCTTTTTAGACCAATTATCCTCAAAAGAAAAAACCTCCCTCTCGCTTTGCCACCAGACTTGCAGCTTGGAAAACCTGAATTTGTCGTTTCTTTTCACTCATCCATGCCATCACTTTCATCTTAGTCAAAGCTAAACTTGTTGATCTTTCCTCCACAGCTAAATATTTTACCATTTGTATGTATATGTTGTTTGCTTTTCGAGTTAATCAAGTTGAATATTGAATTACATGAAAGTGTGGATCGGACACAAGTTTAACTGACTGGACATGGCATGCAGTGTTAGAAACTGAGATATGAAAGCTAGGAGCTAAATGGCACCTTAAACCTAGGTTATGGGCACAACAATGAAATGTCTAGGCACACTTTTTAATAACAAGAATACAAAGCTGAAAATGAATGAACTGCAACTAAAATATTGTAATTTTTCACATGGTCTAGTCTTTCTCCTGCCCATCCCCTAATATTTTTAAGAGGGTCTCTCCTCCAGTCTTCAGAGAGTAGCTGGAAATGGGAAGGCAGGAAAAGGTCCTCCTTTCCTTCCATTCTGCAGTTTTAATCTGAAATCTTAGGCGCAGTACTGTACCTAAAGGTCAGAAACTGCTTGTGCTAATCAAATTCCCTGTTGCAAAAAGCACCTAGAACAATGGGAGTTTCGAACACTGATGGAAACATGAGTGACTAACCTGTCGCTCTCCTGATATTGTTTGACTACATTGGCCATGTTGGCTAAGACTGCTGGGAATTTGAGTCTAACATCATCTCATGGGCCACAGATTGGCCACCCATGTGATAGAACCACAGCCTGACATGTGCTTAGGCCAGAATACTTACCGTATATCCCTCTTCCATGATAACTGCCCTATAAACCTTCTGTCTAGCACCAGCAGTCATCATATTCTCTAATCCCCATCCACCATCCCAACAGTGAACTCCCAACAATATTACCAAACAATGAAAGCAAGCACAGACATAAATACCACAGTGATTATATGTGCACATATATATATATATATATATATATATATATATATATATATATATATATATGAAGTCCCTGTTTTATTCAAGTGGCATTTTGCAGTATAAAAAGCATGTTTCCTGTGTGTGTTTATTATGTCAATGTATTCAAGATGTCGTCTTGCCTGGCAACTTGGCCAAGCATTGTTGGAAACACTATTTAAGTAAAAACCCACCGGAAAACCAATGATGGGTTGCTGGTCATTATTTAGGGCAGAAGTGGAGATCCTGTGGACCTCTAGAAGTTTTTGGAGTGCAACTTCTATCATGCTTGATCAATGGCCATGCTGGCTGAGGTTGACTCATTAGCAAGTTCCCCTTTCTTGCTTTAGGGGAACATTAAGAAGCACAACTACCCAGGTGGCGCTGTGGTTAAAACCACTGAGCCTAGGGCTTGCTGATCAGAAGGTCGGCGGTTCGAATCCCTGTGACGGGGTGAGCTCCCGTTGCTTGGTCCCAGCTCCTGCCAACCTAGCAGTTCGAAAGCACGTCAAAATGCAAGTAGATAAATAGGAACCGCTACAGCGGGAAGGTAAACGGTGTTTCCATGTGCTGCTCTGGTTTGCCAGAAGCGGCTTTGTCATGCTGGCCACATGACCTGGAAGCTATACGCCGGCTCCCTCGGCCAATAATGCGAGATGAGCGCACAACCCCAGAGTCGGTCACGACTGGACCTAATGGTCAGGGGTCCCTTTACCTTTTTAAGAAGCACAACTACCGGTACAAACTTCTCTAAAGACGAAAGAAAAGAAGCTAGATGGTGAATGTTGCCTTCTTGGATAGCCTGAAACCTAAGATGACCAAATGTAGATAAGGAATTGTGAAATGTAAATAAGCTATTGTGAAATGTAAATGAGGATGGGGAAATACCAGCAAATGCACTATGTGATACACTGTGCTTGCAACAACAAAAAAATCAAATAGTCTACACATGTTATATGAAAGTAGCAACATCAGTTTAGGGAAAAATCTGAGCACATCATCCTTTCTTCTACAGAAGTTTTTGTGTCATGAGAAGATAGGTGATCTGTTCACCTTTCTGAAAACCTCTTGCCTTCCCAAGGTGTGTATCTGGAAGGAGAAGACACCCAAGCCGGGCTCTTACTAGGGAAAGATTTCAGAATTCTATAGATCTCTCCTTCTGCAACCACAGAAGAAATAGAAGGGGGGGGATGAAGGAATAAACAAAAGTGGAATGCCAATAGACAGTTTCTAAACAATTTCTAGTCAGCTACTTTGGCTACCACCAGTTCCTCAGAAAGGGCTTCCAGCAAATATTGCTGCTGACCAGAGACACACCCAGCAGGTAATATATTGTTTCATACAAATACTTTTTGAAAAAGTATGTTTTTAGTGCCTCTTGCAAACTTTAATACCGGAAAGTAAAAACAAAATTACTGATCATAGTCTTTCTTTTTATTTACTTAGACTGTTGCCTGGAGTGTGATTTAAGAGCGCTCCTGTCAAGCTTATTAGAGAATGTACAATGTTTATACTGTTATATTTCCCAAGGCTTCTAGCTATATTTTATTACTCGCACTAAACCCAAGTATACATTCTTCACGAACACAAGAGAAAACTAGTCATATATTGTTGTTTAAGATGGAAAAAGAATAGCTGAGCATAGTAACTGCACTAACGGTAGCAAAATGCACCACAACCATCTCCCAAGAACATGCGGCTTCCAAATTATTTACCAGTTCAGCAAATTATCACATCATCTTTGAATTGAACACATTTTAGAGGGAAGAAATACACCAAGCAAATAAACAAGGAGGCTGCAATCCTACAGAATAAACCCCACTCAACTCAATGGGGTTTACTTCTGGGTATCTGTGTGTATGTATACACACACACACACACACACACACACACACAGGATCACACTATAAAAGTCTCCCTGTAGCATTTGCTCAGTTCCCAGGAGAGTTCTGTCAATAGCATATAACAGTTTCATGAACTCTCAATAAAAAATTAAGGGCTTTCCTCTCCTCCTTAATGTTTTGGAATGTTAAGTCTGTAAACCAGCCAAAAGATTTTATATGCTCAGAGTGTTTTTATATCCTTTCAATAACAAAATATATTTCAAATGGCTAAAGGCTATCCCAACACTATTGAGCATCTGGACAGATTTCCAAGAGCTGTAACAATGCACCTTTTTTCTTTAAATGCCCTTTAAAACTTTTCAAATGTTAAACATTTTTCATACAAGGCCACCATTATCTGGCTAATATATTTTTTAAGTGATATAAATCACATTTTCGTAAAGGAAGAAGTGCTTTTGAACTCAAAATAGCCAGTTTTAGAATTTAGCAATGCAGTTTCCTTCGAGAATATCTAAAAAAACTCACCACAGGAAACTGCAGTTCCTGACTTAGGGGAAGTGGATGGAAGGAAAAATGAAACAACAAAATGTGCAGCCAACCTGAACATGCTAGAAAACAAAAGCAAGTAGTATACATTGTGCTCAACGAAGGTTGTATTAAAATAGCAACAGCACTTGAGGAATAAATCTGGAATGTTTACTTTAAGAGGTAAAGATAAACAAATTATCACAGACTTACAAAGTTCCTTAGGCTTGGGACTATGAGCTAGTTCACATGGTTTAACTCAACCTGTATGACATGCAGTAAATCTTGGACTAACACTCTTCTTTCCTTCTCATGTCGCCATCTCACAGGAAACCAGGAGGAAGGATTCAGAAGCATTTGTTTTCACTGTAAGTAAAGCACAGCTTCCAAGAATCATAGTTTAACACTATGATCAAGTTTCCCAAACAAGTTATGAAGCTGGCCAGATTAAACTAGACCTAGTGAATATTTAACCACAAACCCAGATTTGGGCAAAATGGGAAGTGGGAACAAAAGCTTCTGAAGTCCTCCCGGCCACATGGGAGCAGGAGGAGGAGCCCACAAGCCCACATTTCACTACAGCTCATGCACATTACACTAAGGTAAAGGACCCCTGGACGGTTAGGTCCAGTCAAAGGCCACTATGGGGTTGTGGTGCTCATCTTGCTTCAGGCTGAGGGAGCTGCCGTTTTTTCCACAGACAGCTTTCCAGGTCATGTGGCCAGCATGACTAAACAGCTTCTGATGTAACAGCCAAGCCCCTTTGAGTAATTTTTAGTGGAAGAGCAGGGCAACACATTTAAAAGCAATTAATTAATTACACAAATATAAAGGAAATGAAGGCAGAACAGTTGTTCACCCTTTTCTGAGTGTCAATCATAAGCACATCACAAACAAATCAAGGAGTTTGCTCAAGGTTAACATTACGGAGAATTTCATAACTATTTGAGCAGGTCAGTAATGGAACAATCTGAGATTGTGAGCTCTTTCCTATAAAAAAAGAGAAAACATTGACTAGATGATCCACTGGATTCCTTCCAAGTCCAGGATTTTTATCTTTGCCAAGGTTAATATCTTTTCAAGTACTCAAGAGCCTTCTCCTTCCAGCTACTGATCTCCTGGACAACCTGACAGGTTTATTGCTTTTTTTGGCACTGGATAGCAGCACAGGTTCAAGTATTTAAAACAAAAATACCAATGGAAGAAAGTATCAGCAAGACAACCAAAGGTGTGGGCATGTGGAATAAATAACCATATAGCAAGTTCTTCTTCTCTTGGGATTTAGATAATGAAAATCCAGACTCCACAGATTCTCCTCTATAAAATCCAAGGAAAACTACTACTTTTGAAAATCTCGGCTTCCCTAATTCATGCCATCTGCCTCAGCCATTTCTGAAATCACGAGTCTAGACTTAACTTTCTTGGAAAGGGTTAGTTTCTCTTCAGACCAAAGTTTACTAATCTGTCCCTTTCCATCTTCCCCATTTTGAACCCCTTACTTTCTTTGTTCCTAGTTTTAAGAAGCTGTTTCCAGCTCTGTTAAAACTTCACGCAGGCTCTGAACTTAGTAACTGCACTCCACTAAATATTCTTCTTAATATTTTATTATTCGGCCGTGACAACACTGGGGATGACGAGGGCTTGATATTTCCCTCACTGGTTTATGAAAGCTGAGTATAAGGAGGAAAGCAATTTAAAAAAAAAAAAAAAAAGGTCTGTCTTCTCAAGGTCTCTTTTTGCTGCTTTTTTGCAAAGGAAGTTTGCCAAGCTGTTAACACCTAGAAGTTTTACATGTTTAAGATTCAGCACTTTTTAAAATACCAAGTTAAAAAGGTTTCCCTCAAGCAAAAAAAAAAACCCTTCTGTGAAAGTAATATAAATGTACTAGTTGTTAATGAGCACAAACTCCATATTAAGTAAGCTATTTCTTTCAACAGAATTGTTCACACACACTCTGCAGTAACAGTGCAATGCTGAATGGTTAGGAGGCAATTTCTCTGTCTTGAGACTCCTTGAACTGTCAAAGCAAGGCAGCTCTGTTAGTAAGTTTCAAGCTGTAGCTTCACTTAAATCACCATGCCTTTAGGCAGCCTCGGGTTATGCTCTTTTCCCTTTACCTTCATGTTTAGTCATTGTCCTGTCCCAAATCCGAACTAGATGACAGGAATTTTAAAAGCCTAGCAATGTACGGATGGAGCACACCAGTTCTCAGGGTATCAGTAAACTTCCTACAGTAATTTCAGTAACCGGGTTTATCATTCAAAGGCAAAAAGGATCTAGCAAAAGGATCAAACATTGCAGAAGCAACGGAGGTCAATTTTGACCATCCACAGCCGCCTATTTTTGACTATTATGTCCAATACCTGATTCACAAATGTTTTGAAAGTTAAAATGTCTGCATGTTCTAGAGGGCGGGATAGTTTTTCTTTTTTCTTTTTTTTAAAAAAGAGAAATAGTACATAATAGAGAAAACACGTCACCACTTTCACCATCTATATTTATCATGGTTATGATAATCAATCATGGCAATGATCATCAGATATTTCCATGTCATGTGGTAGGAATGGAATCTTGAGCTGTCGATTTTCTCTTAGGTGGGAAAGAATGTAGTATGTAGTATAAACACCAACAACTGGGAAACACTGGCCTGTGAGCGCCCCAGTTGGAGAACAGCCTTTACCAAAGGTGTCATGGGCTTTGAAGACACTCAAATTCAGTGTCAGGGGGACCCCCTACAGGAAGCCCCCCCGGAATGAGGAAGGGAGTGGAATGGAGAGATGGCTCAGTGAGGTGTCTGAGCCCTGGCAACGCTATGGGGAACATGTTACCGGTAGGTTTTTCCTTTAAGACTGATGTGGTCAATGGTGCTACACAGAGATGTGTGTTTGCAACCTTGTTCTGAATGATAGCACACCTGTGAGCTTTTGCCAATTTGAATAATTGAAGGTAGAGTTTGCTCACTGTAATGTGATTGGGTAATTGACTATTTTGAATTCTGTATTTAAGCTACCCAAATGGTTCATGGGTGGTGGTGGTGATGGATTGTGAAATGAGAGGAATGGAGTAGAGGAGTGTGTTGTATATAATTGTAAATAAAAACAAGCAAAGATACTGAAGACGACTTTGTTATTTCGTCGACCCTGCCGCTGTTGCCACTCGGTTGGTGCGTATTTTGGGCAAAATACGCACCAACCGAGTGGCAACAGAACAGAGCATGCAGGAGGGGCTCTGGTCGAGGGTCAGGGGATGAGGGGCTCAGCGAGACGTCGGAGCCCAGGCACCGCCCTAGCCAGCAAGAGGGGAAACCTCTCTTTCTGGCGCCCGAATTGAGGTGCGTGCCCACACGTAGGGCGAAGGGGCAGCATTTTGGGGTCCCCAGGCTTTTATGTTGGCCGAAAACCAGATGGAAACCATTGCCGGGTTCTGAATCTGACTAGGCGGTCATGTTTTCTGCTATCTCTGCACTGTAAATAGTATGCACAATAAAACTCTTAAAGAAAGCGCGGACTGGAGCGTCTTTACTCGAGAGTAGCCGCAACAACCCCCCTGACACTCAGGAAAGGGAGAAACGTGCTAAGAGGAAGGCACACTTGGCAACCCCTCACCATGATCAACTCCCACCCGGAAACCTATGTCCCCACTGTGGAAGGATGTGTGGATCCACAACTGGCCTCCACAGTCACTTACAGACTCACTGCTAAAACTTTGTTCATGGAAGATGATTTTACTCAGCTACTAGTGATTGCCGAAGAAGAAGAAGAAGAAGAAGAAGAAGAAGGGGGGGAATAGGTCCAGAATTCAAAATTTGCTTTCCTACCTAACTTTTCTCCCAAAAATGACACTAAAAAATAATGTATAAAATGCTCAGTCGGCTAACAATTTCATTCATGCCAATAAATTCAGAGTTTCACTAAGACATTGAAGGCATCTAACATAGAACAGACCACAAGGATCATCTAGTCCAACTCCCTGCAATGCAGGAATCTTTCACCCAACATGGGACTTGAACCCACAACCCTGAAGATTAGGAGTTTTGTGCTCTACCAAGTGAGTTATCCTCATTTGTAAGCCACTCTGGTGTTACAATGTCTGAAATACCATTACAGAAAATAAACATTCCTAATACAATACATTTCTCTAAGTTGTTGCCATCTAATATGACTTGAAAGTAAGGGTTTCAGTCCAACAAAGTATTCATTTGTTTTAAAGGCTGTTGCTGACAGCTGTATAATGTCAAGGGCAGTGGTCACTCATTCAGTGTACACAGGATACTGAACTCCCACCTTTGGGGCAATGAAGCAGGAGTCAATTTAGAAAAAACCCACTCATATTGCTTGAGTATGACTGAGTATGACAACACAACACTTTAAATTTCAGTGAAGGGCCTAGTGCCATCCTACTATTCTTCTAGTTCAGGGATAGCCAACAGAGCGCTCTCCAGAAGTTGGACTGTAACAGCCCTAGCCAACATTAAGGATGGTGGGAGTTGTAGTCAAATGATATCCTGAGGGCAACATGTTGACCACCCTTGTTCTAGGCAGACTAATTCTGTGTACCAGACACCCACAGCCTTCGTGGGGACTGCGACAAGAAGCTATCACATTCAGTATAATGACAAAACTTTAAAACCATGATCACAATCAAGGTACATAGCACTAATGGCACTTTTCCTTCTCCCATCCCAGTGCAGCACTACGATTTTAAACCAGTGTCAGAAGAAGCTGCTTCCTGGACAAACCTTTAACAAGATAGTGACCAAGATGTAAACTGAACAGCCAAAGGCCAGAACAAAGGCTTTCAAAACCTCCAATCAGCAATGCAATGCCATAAGATCAGGGCTATATAGCTGAATTCAGAGAGCTGAAAATTTTGAAGGATGGCTGGTATGGTCTTTCTTGGATCACTTGGTGTTTCAGCGCAAGTGATGCAGGTTCACCTTTAAATTAAAACTGAAGTGAATTTCTCCTCCACGCCTACTTGCCACTTAGATGGGAAGCTTCTGCAAAGCTACAGTAACTGAAATGGGAGCAGAAAATTGGATTGCACAAGAATATATATATTTTTATAAGCAACTATGGGTTTTATGAGCAACTATGTCTAAGAAACATTTGGTATTTACATTATATGGTGAGCTTTCAAGGCAGAATCGGCATTATGAACTATATCAATGACCACCTCACTATACAAAGATACTTATTGTATAGTAATTCTACAATCTGTCCTTTTCTCCCTCCTCCCAGTAAAGCTGTCACTTGCCCTTTTGAATTAATCCATCATGCATATTAACTAGATCAAAACAAATATGGGGATGTGTCCTCTTAGTATCCTAGTTAAGAAGAAAGTTCAACACTGATTTAACTCCATCCTTCCTTCTCTACAGCTACTATAAGTGGGTCTAAAACCGTAATTAAATTCCTATGCATGATGAAGTGCAATTCATCATGATCCAAGGAATAACACTCCTTTCCTTGCTAATCACAGAGCAGGTTGAACAAGAGCATGCAGAACTCTTCTGAAAAGGCATAGGCTGCAACTGTATGTCCACTTTCCTGGGAGTAAGCCTCATGAAACTACAGTAATGCAATTTACACAGAATAGACATGCATTGCGGAGTGAGAACTTGAATTTGTCACCCTGCCTCCAAAGTTCAGATGAAGAAAGTTATTTATGCTCCAATTTTTTTCCCAATCTAATTTTAAATCAATACATTTATTCATTTACTGGTTTATTTATGAAAAAAAGTTTATTTTTAGTGACAACAGTACAACCATTTTAAACAGAACTTCCACATAGATATCGGACGTTCGACTGGAAGGCCATCACCGCCCTCCCGTTCCAGAAAATATATACTTCGATACACTATATTTATTTGGATTATATGTACACATGGGAATTATTCTAATTGACCCACAAGATCAAGCTCGTGACTGCTGTCTAATGTAGCAAAACATTGTGGCTTACTGTCTCAGATACTGTAAAGCATTCCTACAAATAAAAGAACACTTACAACAATAATGTAGTAATTTGCCAGATACTGTGGTTTCTGTCCCAGTCACTATTATTTCCTTACTCTTAGCTTTTGAAACCATGAAAAGTTCCATGCAGCTTTCATTAGATGTGTCAACAATATGCAGTGACACTTCAAAATTTGCAGAAGTGGACAGCAGAAAAGATAGACTCAGGATGTACTTATCAGGGTAAAATGATGTCCTTTCCTGCGAAGATTCTAAGTGGGGGGAAAGGAGCCAAGAACCAGCAGCTCCCCTAACTGCCTACAGCCCCAAATACCATAAACATGCTTCAAGAGTCTGCTGCTACTGCATTCTGGCAAAACAACTTGCTTTTGAATAGCTTTATAATAGTTTGCACATTGTCAAAGAGAAGTCAGCCAGGTGTTTTAAATCATTACCATCCTTTCCAGTGTGTCCCAGTGATTTAAAATATTGTTCCCAGTGTTCTAGATTAGTACTTAATTCACTCTCCTTTGCTATGCTATTTAAAACTTAGCAGATCAATAAAAACTGATGGTGATGCTTCATCCATAATATTCAATGGCTGGTATTTGACACACACACACACACACACACACACACACACGAGAAAGAGAGGGGGGGGAATCAAAGAAATAAGAAAAAAACTAGACTTCAGTTTTGAATATTCATCATTTGAGTGCTCACTTGAAACCTTATTTTATGAGCCACTCATGCAATTTTCCACTCACCCTTCTTGATAGAAGTAGCCACTGCCTCTTGGTAAATAGAGGACCACTAAATTCATTGCACCTATCCCTCCCAAGCTACTGGCCTGTTCTCCACTCTTGCAAAAGCTTCATCCCACGTTCCTTCCCCATCCCAGCCAATGCTGCCACTACTCTAGTGAGAAAGTGTGTGCACAGTGGGGGAACTCTTGCTCACTTCCTCTACATGGTGCATTTCATACAAGTTCCTGCTACACTACAGTTATCATGTCATCACACATGCAATCAATCAAGCCATGATTGGAAAGAGATTTCCAATTGACAGATAATCCTGGGTGTTGAGTGGGGGGAAACAATAAGCAGGGGGAAATGCAATCTAAAATCAAAAGGTATGAAACACACAAATGAAAATATAGCAATATGGCATCAGATACCAAAACTCACATTCAGCCATTTCCCAAGCCTGGATGCCACAAAAATGTGTATAATGTAAGAGCCAAGTACACGTCTGGGGGATGAATCTCAGAACTTGGGAGGCCACCTACCGTAAAGGCTAACACCCCCTTGAACCTCCAGGGGCAGCAGAACTGCTAGCAGAGCACACTGCAACAATCCAGGCAGTAGGCCTGGGCGATATATCGCCCAGCACCGGTATGAGGAGCAGACCACGATGTCAGGTTCACTCAGTGGTGTATCACTGATGAAACCGCCACCACTCCTAAGTCCCTCTACTAGCAGCATGTGCTGGAGGGAGATACAGCTTGTTCCTCCCTCTGCATCTTTAAACTGCTCAACTAAGGAGTGTGCAGCTGCCCTTGCATCAGTCAAGCAGTTGAAGGAGCCCCCTACCTGGCACTGGCTCCCACAAGCCGGTGGCGGGGTGGGAGCTCTGTGAAACTGCTCAGCTGAAGGGAACGTGGTTGCTGCTCCCTATAGCGAGCAGTTAAAGGAGCCCCATTGCTCCGCTCACTCGCATGCAAATGGTGAGAGCATAGGGGCTGTCTCCTCTGGGGGGGACCTACTCCCCCCCCAGCTGAGCAGCACAAACAAGCTGCATTGTCCAAGCCCATGAGCCTAGGTGAAATGACCTCAGCTCTTGCGGTGAGAGCTGGGGCAGTTTCACCCAGTGTCTCACGGGCAGAGGCCAATGCATCCTTTTCCCCCCAACATTGTGGTATATTACCAAACTGCAATGTTTGGCTGGTGATACACTGCAGTGTTGAAAAGCTGATATCGCCCAGCCCTACCAGACAGGAGATGCCCAGAGCACTGATTCTGGAACAGCTATCAGAGCTCTTTTCAATAATTCATCAGGAGATGATGGGAGCTTGGATCACAGTTGTCAAGTCTTCTCACTCCAAGAAGGGCCCTAGAGCTGGTGAAGGAGCACCCACAAGCTATGTACCTGTCCTTTCTAGAAGGGCAACCCCACCCAAGACAGGCTGCCTCTCCACATCTCGGACACAAGAACTTAGCACACACACCACCACCATCTTGTTGGGATTCACTCTCAATGTATTGGCCCTCATTCTGCCCATTACCATCTTCAAGCATCAGTCAAGGACCTGAACAGTTTCTTCCAATGCAGCTGGAACTATGAGACAGAGCTGGGTATCATCAGTGTACCAATGACACCTCACTCTCCAAATACAGTATCATGATGACAGTTCCCAGCGATTTCAAGTAAATGCTGAACAGGATGGCTTATAAAATGGAGCCGTGTGGGGCACCACAGATCCTTTCCCATGGTGCAAAAAATTGCCCCTACTATTGACACCAGTTGGAATGAGCTAAACCACCACTGTGTGATGCTTTTCACACACAACCTACAGAGTTGGTCCAGAAGAATACAGTAGTTAACTGTATCAAAAGCCATGGAGAGGTTGAGGAGAATCAACAGGAGTGCATTCCCCTGTCTCTCTTCCATCAATCAAACAGGGCAGCTTCAGTTCCATATTTGTGTTGGAAAACAAACTGAAATGGGTCCAGATAATATAGGTCTTCTCCCAATATTCCTGCAACTGGGCCATTTTCACTCTCTTGACAACCTTGCACAAGAAGGGGGATAACTGACAGGCGATAGCTATTTAACACTTCTGGATCCCAGGAGGCCCTATTAAAGAGGAGGGATATTGCCTCCTTTGGGAAAGATGGCACCTCCCACTATGAGGCATCAATTACCCTCTGAACCCCCCTCCACCTCTCTTTTGAGCCAGCACAGAAACCAAGTGGGATTACAGAGGCTTCTATCCCCAACATAGAAATGTGAGAGAGAAAACTTCTATTGCCTCCTCTATTAGCCCACAGCAGGCTAGTGAAAATACTGTATTTTATTTACAAGGCTGGTGTAAATGCCAACTTCACACTTTGCATACATATGCCCCAAAATAATGACATTCATTTTAATCTAATTAAGATGAAGATAAAATTGACAATAGAGAATAAAGCTCTTCTATAAGCAATGGGAGGCATTGTCCAAGCTTCCAGATTTCATATACGTACAAGAAAAAATTGTTCTCCCAGCTCACAATAGCTACATTTCCTGAGAAGTGGGAGAAGAATTCCTTGTTTTACATTGTTTGAACATATGTTTGTTGGCATGCTACATTTCCTGTGGTCCTATCATGGGATGGGAATAGCTGTATCTGGTGAAGGAGCTAAAGTGTCAATGACCCTTCGTCTTTATATTCTATCCTGGTTAGAGAGAGCAGGCAAGGCTCAGCAAAATGAAGGCAGCTGCAGATGCTTCAGGAAAGGAGAAGAGAAATGTGGGCTGCAACATAACAGTTCCATTAGGCAAGACGGAGCCTGATCAGCTATAGAAAGAACTATGAAGGTTCGTTAGAAATCCATGTTGTGAGCTGCAATCCAGCTATTAGGGCTAGAGAACAGAGCTCAGAGCCATAGCAGGAATGGCTCACTGAGACAATGAACAACTGCAGAGGACTCCAAACTAATAATACAGGAAGACTGTTAAATTAAGAAGTAAGTTCAGAAAGCATTAGAGCAATAAGAAAGGAGACACCAGAAAGATAGGGGAGATCAGATTTTTAGACAGACTGTTACACACATCACATTGTAAGCCTTCAGACATTCTGCTTTAATGAATTACAATTAGTTTAACCATTTGTAGAAGGTCCCTTTAAAAACTGGTATGCAAGCAAACCTGTGAAGTTAGAGACCACCATGCCTAGAAAACCTGGAGAGCCACTGCCATTCTATGTGCACAATACTGAGTTAGATGAATTTCAAGACAGGGAATAGGACCAGGACTTGTTCAACCAGCAGATTAGCTGGGATCAGAAATTTAAGGTGGCCTCAAGACAAAGTGCTGGGTGTTTATTTTTTTAAAAATGAATTACTATTCTGGACAACAACCATACAAGAAATATGTAAAATAACCAAGCAAGTATTAGAAATCACCCCAGAATTGGCCTTACTAAACATCTTCCAAGACAATAATGTCCACTTACACCACAAAGAACTCATAACCCACCTACTTTCAGCAACCAGAAACATCATCACCAGACACTGGAGAGACCTGTCAGAAGTAAGCATGGACCAATGGTACCAAACAGTATGGGAAACACCCTTACTAGAAAAACTAACCAATAAGCTCAAAATGACAAGGGGACAAACGGAAGAAGACACCTTTGCCCCAGTATGGCTCCCCTTCATCACACACACAGCCCAACAAGACAACGACAAAAATCGACCAACAGCATACAAATGAATATGGCTAACCTGATCCAAAACACCCACCCACCCTACTCACACATGAAAACAAAGACCACCACAGCTAATCACAAATGAACAACCACACTCTAGGTGAACCCCAACCTCTCTCAGCACCAAAGGAACACAAGCAAACAAAAGAGAACCTACACAAGCAATGCTGACATCAAACTCTACATATATTAAGGAAAATAGAAGCATCGTCACCCAACCTCTCCCCCCCCCGCCGTCTACCTCTCTTCCCCTCTTCTTCCCAGTGTCTCAACAAATGAAACTGATTTGTAAAAATGATAAATGGAAAAAATATGAGAGACATTGCACATACTTTTGTAAATCAAGAAACCTTTAATAAAAATACTACACACAAATTTTAAAAACAATGCCTGACATTGAGCACACTGCTCAATCCTAAGAACGTAAGGCAAGCCTGCTAAATCAGACCACTGGCCTCCTGTTCTCACTGTGCGGACCAGATGTCTGTGGGAAGCCTTCAAGCTAGCCATGAATACAACAGCACTCTGGCAACTTGCAATTCCCAGGAACTGCTGTCCAGCAGTATAATGCCTCTGACCATGGAGGTAGGACGTCTCCTCTTTCTCTGGGAATACATGAACTACAGTGGAAGCTCTGCATTATCAGACTCATGGTTTGCTTCACTCCAAGCAAGCCACAAGCAGAAGACAAGGTTTGTATTTTGCTTACCACTCCTAGTTTGAGAGACAAACAAGCACTCTCTGCAATTTTCTCAGGGAGATGAGAGGCGGGTGCAGCTGGGCACTTTGCACTGGAACAATGTTCAAAGTCTGTAATCCATTATTTGATTTGGACCAAAAATTTAAACCAAGTATAATTCAAGACATAAAATTTGGGTTTACAGCAATTTAACTGATCAAAAAGTCTCAGAAATATTCTATTACTTAAAGGTAAAGGTAAAGGTAAAGGGACCCCTGACCATTAGGTCCAGTCGTGACCGACTCTGGGGTTGCGCGCTCATCTCGCATTATTGGCCGAGGGAGCCGGCGTCTAGCTTCCAGGTCATGTGGCCAGCATGACAAAGCCACTTCTGGCAAACCAGAGCAGCACATGGAAACGCCGTTTACCTTCCCGCTGTAGCGGTTCCTATTTATCTACTTGCATTTTGACATGCTTTCGAACTGCTAGGTTGGCAGGAGCTGGGACCGAGCAACGGGAGCTCACCCCGTCACAGGGATTCGAACTGCTGACCTTCTGATCAGCAAGCCCTAGGCTCAGTGGTTTAACCCACAGAGCCACCTGGGTCCCACATTCTATTACTTACAGGAAATAAACTAGCAATCATTACACCTTGCACCAAAAGGTTTATGGTCTTAGTGGCAATGAACTCCAATAACGCTTTGCTAATGTGGGCTACCATATCAATGCATGATCCATAAAGCAAAGTTGTACCAGAGGGAAAGCAAATCTAGGCAACAAAAAAATTAAAGCCAAACATCAGCAAAACAAACAAACAAACCACGCACATAAAAAAAGAAAAAGCTATGACAGTAGTAAATATTTGAAACTTTCTGGAACTACTTTATATTCTGCATCTATTTTACAGTTACCATCAGTACCGGTATTGTTTTTAATATGGCTCTAGTCAAGGCCAGTCTAATCTCCCTGGGGCCTGGGATCTTCAGGGTGTTATTATTTGCAGACTTGAAGGTCCTCCGTGGGACATACCAGGAGAGGCAGACCCGTAGATACGAGGGTCCCAGCCCGTATAGGGCTTTAATAAACCATGGCTCATTTCTGACCATAGTTTACCATTACATGCAAACAGAGTCAATATCATGCACAAATATTCCCCAAGTATTCTGACATAAAGTTTAAACAAAGAAAAACTGTTTGTTTTAATTTAGTTGCTTGCTGGAACACTATATTCTTCTGAAGTGTCAAACACATGGTGCAAACATCCTAATTAGATACACTAATGACCTTCACCAGAAGACAATAAAATATTTTATAGCAATAACAGCTGACATCAGAATTTAATAAATGTTTGCTCTATTTTGTTAGAGTTGGTGGCCAAGGGGAAATCCAAGGGTCATCTCAATAACCAATCACTTAATAACCATGATTTGGAACCTGGCATAGTCATGCTTAGAGTAACTCTACTGAAATTCCATCATTTTCAATGGTCTACTCCAAGCATAACTAAATCTAGAGCCAACCTAATATATGGAATAAGAAACTAGCATATCAGAGGGAAACACTTTCCTCAAATACTTTTATAAAATAAAAAAATAAAACTGCTTTGAAAATCCATACTGCTAAAATTGCAGTTTCCATTTCTAAAGTCATGAATTATTAGGCAGAATGGCATGCATGGAGAATATTTTAAACAAAGTACCCTTTTAAACATCAATAAGGCAGAGCAGCTGCCTAATCGTCTCAGTTGGGTTCAACTGCCAGTGCACTTCCTTAATTTATGGGGTCTCACATTCATCAGCCCAGACAATCATAAGATGTACAGTTTCTCAAACCTGTTAATTCAAATCAAGGTTGCAAAGCTCTCTTGACACTCAAACACAAGATAATGGCCTACATTTGCAAACTATCTACCAGCAGTTATATGTTTAATCCTGCCATGTGCATTTGACTCAATTTAAAGGAGAAATTAAACCGTAAATTCCTTTCCCTCCAATACACCAGCTTTGTTAGCTGACTAAGCATATCCCATTGTATAATAGTTACGGAGTTTATTATTATTCGTGTGAGTAGTGGAATCTAGCACAATCTTAACCTTCATTTATCCTATATTTTGGAAAGTTGTTTGTCGGTTTGCTATGTCTTTGGACACCTCTTATGATATTGTCACCAAACTTTGCACGAAAGTTCCTGAGATCATGGAGCAGGTTGTCTTCTATTCTGAATCAAAATGGCAGGCTCGACCTTTCAAAACTGCACAGATTTTAACCACTGGTTTCAAAAGTGCCCTGAGCTTTTGTTTTCTTAGAACTCCCAAGTAATGCCAGGTACAAGACGGCTAGTAGATAAATAGTAAAAGGTAAAGGGATCCCTGAATTAGGTCCAGTCATGGACGATTCTGGGGTTGTGGCGCTCATCTCGCTTTACTGGCCGAGGGAGCCAGTGTACAGCTTCCAGGTCATGTGGCCAGCATGACTAAGCCACTTCTGGCGAACCAGAGCAGCGCATGGAAACACTGTTTACCTTCCCGCTGTAGCGGTACCTATTTATCTACTTGTACTTTGACATGCTTTTGAACTGCTAGGTTGGCAGGAGCAGGGACCAAGCAACGGGAGCTCATCCCATCGCGGGGATTCGAACCGCCGACCTTCTGATTGGCAAGCCCTAGGCTCTGTGGTTTAACCCACAGCGCCACCCGCGTCTCTCATAGATAAATCTCTCACTGTTCAAAACAAAATGGATCTTTCAACCACTTTCCAACTATTTGTTTGCCAGAGAACATATTATTCCTATGTGGCAGATAGACATCCCTTGCAATATCAGTAATATGGTAGAGCAGGCATCCCCTAACTGTGGCCCTCCAGATGTTTTGGCCTACAACTCCCATGATCCCTAGGTAAGAGGACCAGTGGTCAGGGATGATGGGAATTGTAGTCCAAAACATCTGGAGGGCCGAAGTTTGGGGATGCCTGTGGTAGAGGCACAGCTGCCAGTTCACCCATCTGAGTCTACTTATTTCCTGATGCAGCAGTTCTTATGCTTTGGCCAGTCAGCCTAGTTTTGCATGGAAATATCACCTAAGAAAAAAGAAAAGTTGATTTATTACAACAGTATTGAAGGTTTTTTTATTACTGGATAAAATGGTTTCTGCGCTTTTAAAAGGTGCTATTGCATCTTTTGGCCACACATTTATTTTGTTCACCCCTCTATTCTCAGTTTGTTAAAACAATCTGAGAAGTTATGTTCCATATGCTGCAGCTCCTTCTCTATGGGCCAATAAAACTGAATAGAAACAGACACTGTCTGCATGAAAATGCTCTTTCCCAGCTCTTCCATGCAGCTAGAAAAACATATCTATGGACACTAGTGTTTGAGCTTTTTATCACCAATTTCTGCAGCTGGCCAAATGTCACACAAGTGTAATTTAATTCACCATAAACACTTTCTCTGCAGAAAGTATTTGACACTTTCAATCAAACTGTCAACCACATGTTCAACAACTTAACAGGCATTTCCTTCCTTTCATTTACTCAGATTATTGTTTAAACTTCCATTTCATATCCCAATATTAGCTTTTAATTAATACTTTCAAAAGATATGTGAACGTTAAAAATGTTCACAAAATGTAAAGTAAACTGATTTAAAGGATCTAAAGGGATTTCTAAATGTGAAATACAATAAATGCATTTGTCATTTCCATGATGCAATGAATTTTTGAAAAATTTGGTGTTTTTATAGTACAAAAGATTGGATAAAGCGTCAGCAGGTGGACATTTACTATATATTTGTTTCCCTTTCATCCTAGGAGTTCAGTTGCCCCCCCCCAATCAACCAGCCCACTTTCTTTCTAATATAACATCCTATAGGGAACAGTATCAAAATTGTAAAATGTGTAGCATTCAATAGCTGGAAACAAAAAACATATACAAGTTTACTAGGTAAATATATGCCAGACGCTGTATTCCTAAGCATGTTTATACAGAAATAAGTTAAATTGAAACAAATGGCTGTCACTTGCAAATAAACACTGTTCAGAACTGGGATGCAAGAAATCTGACTCAATGCTTCCATGTCTTCAGAATACTGTAAAGCGAGAGTCTTTTCTTTATACAGTATGTGGTATTTTGTTTTCAGAAACTTGTTAACTGGTGGAGAAAGTTCACATGTAGCTCAACTGTATGCATATATACTCAGAAGTAAGACTTGTTGTGTTCAGTGAGATTTACTCCTAACTAGGTGTGCATAAGACCACAGCCCAATTTACTGAGAGTGTGTTTCACACTACACAAGCAAGCTGGAATGTTGTATTTTTGAGATAATAAAAACACAAAGATAATGCTAAATCATACAGTTTTATGGTGTCGTGTAGAAAATTTCAGAAGGGTTGCAGACAGTTCCAAATGCAGTTGGCACATCTGTACCTTAATGAGGAAGAGGTTCCCAGATGAAAAGTAAGAACAGTGTAATATTCAACAGCTTTCACAAAAAGTTGTGTACCAGAACACAGAGTACAGCTGTACATTTCCAAGCACAAGCTCCACAGATGTTGCAAATTATTATCTTTTCCAGTTCCCTCTCTAAAAAGTGCTGAATTTAAGAGAAAAGTCCAGCAAGGGCTGGAAATGTTCACAGCATGAATAGTCAACAAATAGATTTGGTAGTACAGGATGAGTTGCCAGAAGGTATGATTTAGGGAGCAAAGTCAGACAATTTGGAACACTTGGGCCTACTATTAGTAAAGTACATTAGCCTGTTTTTACAGTTCATTCAACAAACCAGTTGAGATTTTTTTAAAAAAAACAGCAACAACAAACTGTTCTTCCTGCAGTCCTAAACACATTTACCTTGAAGTAACTTCCACTAAACTTGATAGAGTTACATAGATATACAATAGCACTGTATGCACCCCTAAACCCTACTTAAGTTGGGATACATTATCTTAAAGTCTAACACTTTAGGCTTAATTGGGCTTTGGGTCAAACTTTAAGTATAGGCTTTATGTCAATAAGACTACAGTGAGATTTAAATCTAAGTACTTCAGTTTAGCTGTGAAGTGGATCACCCTGTTAATTTACAGCCCCAATCCATATTTTCTTAGATGTCAAGTTCCAGTGATTTCAGTGAGAAACTTCCAAGTAAATACACTTATGAATGCAGGCTTATGTTCAGTTTTCGTTTATGCAACAGGCACAAATAGCTAGAAGGGTACTTTAACATATCAAAGAAGTTGCTGTGTCAAAAAGAGCGGGGGGGGGGGGACTTCTGGCAAGCTCCAAACAGTTAAAGTGGGCATCTAAAAATATGGACAGTGTATCTCATTTCTCAAATCCAGTTAAGGGAAGGCCATCAATTTCAGTAAACAGCCCTTATTATGCAGGGCATTTTTGTCTGTTATCCTTAGGGTCTGAAATTATCCACTGTCAGATTTAAAGATGCCTCAGTTGATATAATATGCATTGTGGAAGTATTATTTGCAAAACCACTGGGCAAGGCAGTGTGCAATTTAGTTCGCAGTACATAGCGCTCCCCCAAAAGCAAGCAAAAAGCGACCAAGAGTTTCCAGAAAGGGAAGCGAATTCAAACTCCTACCGGTAGTAGACCAGGAATTAGAAATGCAGACGAGCCTAAAGTTCAAAAATCACCATCTGACCTGAGCCCTCCATAGTAATTTGCATTTATGAAAGATGCACCAGGCTGTTATTCATTCCTCTCTTCCTCCACACCACAACATACCTGGAGTTCCCTTCTGGCAAACTTCTATTACCAGTATAAGGAGGCAGAAGACACAGGTCATTTAAGGGCACACTATGCAAACTATTAGCTTGGCATCTCTTTGCTAGGTGAGATTGTCATTTGTCAAGTGAGAAGGAAGCATCAAGTTTTCCTGTGACCCTGAGAAAACGAAGATCCTTACTTTGGAATTTTGAGGTGTTATTGGGAAAGACAAAATCCCAGATCTTTCAGGAGTGCCTCCCGGTTGCCACCCTCCCCCAATTTTACAGACACATAATTTCCATTAAGTATGTCCATTCTGCAGAGAAGTGTGTGTACAACAGCAGGTCCACCTCAGTTCTAGGGAAGCTCTTGCGTCGCTTGCTCGAGTCCCCGTCCCTGCAGCCCGCTTCGCCCGAGGCAGCCCCCTTTGACAGCTGGATTTCCTTTCAACCACACCGCCACCCCTCGTCACTCCTGCATGCCTGAAAGCGCAGCACGCCTTCATCGTGCCGAATGCCAACGGCGTCCCTTTGGAAATCAACGGGACCTAACCCAAACATGGGAGGGAGGGAGGGAAGGAGGGAGGGGGGTCCTCAAAAGCGCCCCTTCCCTACGCCCAATGTAGCCACAAGAACGCTCCACTGAAGGGGCAACACAGTGAGCATCCTGAAGCTCCATCTGACAACCTGTAAAACAAAAACAGGCGTGTCTCTGAGCATGTGCAAAGTCTCCCTCCCGCACCCTCCGGGCAGATTAGAGACCCGACCCTTAGGAGCCCTCCGAGATCGCGCTCGCTCGCTTGCTTCTTTACTCACAGGGACACGGTACGGTTGGGCAACAAGGCAGGCTGCAAAGTTTCCACCAACTCGCCTCCGCTGCAGACAACTTTGATGCGGACGGTCTGTCGGCCGGGTCCCTTGGAGCGCTCGGCGGTGCACAGGCAGCTGTCCACGACGAGGTCCGGGCAGTTGCGGTTGGCCGCCGACAGCCCTGCCACGGCGGCCGCCACCAGGCAGAGGCAGCAGCACAGCCCTTGCATGGCGAGGGGGGCGGGCGGCGGCAGCGGCAGCTCCGGCGGCGCCTCGGCTGCTCTCCTGCGCTTGGGTGGCTGCAGAGGGAAAGGAGGAGGAGGAGGAGGCGGCGGCAGCTGCTGTGGCTGCTGCTGAGGCGCTCATGGCATGGTCGGCGCGCCGTCGGCACAGGGGGCTCGCTGCCCACCACCACGCCTCCTCCGCCCTCTCGCAGTGGGGCATAGGCGGGGAGGCGACTCCTTGGCCGGGCAGCGCCGCGGGGCGGACCTCAGCACCGCCGCCGCCGCCAGAAACTTGGCTCTCCCCCTCTTCGCCACGCCGCCCGCCTCTCGGCTCCTCGCCGGAATAATGCCTCTCTCTCTCCCTCACTCAAAAGTGTCGCTGAGGTGGAGGGAAAAGGTTGGCCGCGCCTCCTCCTCCTCCTCGGCCGGGGACATCCCGCCAGGAGGGGGCAGCAATGGCGTCAGGGCGCGGCGACCCGCCCCGGCGAGGCGGCGGAGAGAAAAGGGCTGCGGCCAGCCCGCGTTCTTCGCGCCCTGAGCAAGAAGTCCCGAGTTGCCGAGAGGCAGGCACACCTGTGGGAAGGGACACCTGTTTTTGGAACAGGGCGAGCACGAGGGATGGCGACTCACGGTGCCGGATTTACATATAAGCTCAACAAGCTACAGCTTAGGGCCCCCAAAAAATTTAATGGGAAAAAACACTGGATGTACATTTCCAAAATATAAGATAAAAAACAAGTAAAATAAAACCTACATACAGCAATAGTGTTTTGTGCTGTGTAGGCCCCTATGATGTAAGTAATGGGCCCCACCTGCTAGCCTGCTCCCTAGAATATCACCGGTTTGCTCATTTCTATATATGGGTGCCTTCTTTCTGCATGGGCTGGTTGCATGGCACCATGTGCAAATGGCTATTAGGTGCATAAATTACCATATATTCAACATGAAAAACAGGTTACAGCGGCAATTTGTTGTTGACAAAGGACAGCTGGACATATAAAGGGCCCTATTACCTTCAGAAGCTTAGGGCCTCATCAAACCTAAATTCAGCCCTGGCGACTCAGAAGTCCCGTCGTATTGAGTTGGGCTTGCTCCTACTGAGATGTATGTAGGTTTAGGCCCTAAGGGCCTAAGGCTTTTTAACGTTGCCATATCGAGAAGTAGTGAATGGGTGTCACCTGGTCCGCATTTCCCATGATGAAGGTAGAATGAGGAAGTCTGGGTCATGTGACTTTAGGCAGCAGAACAACCCCTTGCAGTGAATAAATTGGAGTCTTGTATATTGTTTTCATGCCACCCAAGTCTCCCAAGTGGTGCGAAATGCTTAATAATGCTTGAGGAAATGAGGCGCAGCGGAGACTGTGGTGTCTTTAGCCTATATGGTTTATTTGCACATATATGCAACCCCTGAGTCTGTGATGAAGGGGGTTCACAGCATCAACGCCCCAAAATGTTCTTGCTTCTCCTTGTAGCCGCAGCCTTGGGATTCCAGCAGAAATCAGCCATGGCTCTCACTCTGCCTTTCCAGAGTTGCAGCTTTGGCATCTAGCTTCTAGCTCACATGACTCTCTGGCCTTTGGTCTTTCTAACTAACAGGCAGTTGAGGAAAGGAAGTCCACCCATTTTTTCTGGCACAGAGCCACTCCCTTTGTTTCCTTAATTACCCATCCTTAGTGGGCCATTACCAGGCAGGCCTGGCAATTCCAACAACTAGAAGGGGGACCCAGGCATTAGAAGGGTCTTGACCTATGGCCCTACAAAAAAAAAAAACCTCATAACACCATGTTTTGTGTGCTAACAGGATATAAGGGGAACAGTTAGGTTATGTAGTATGATCCTTCAAAAAGGAACAATCCTCCAAACAGCATTTTAGTGTGTAACAAACAACACCTGGGATAAGAAAATTACAGTATCTGTTATCTACTCACTCAGCTTCAGCTACTCCCTGTAAGGGTTCCAAGGTGCAGACATCTAACAGATCATACCAAATAGCAGCATGATATTGGCTCCCTGTTGTCACTTGATTCCCAGGACCCAGATGTTTCTGGGTTCTGTTATTAATAGCCCTATTCAACATTCCCTCTTCATTAATAGCCCTGTTCTACATTCCCCTCTTCATACGATTAACAATTACATGGATGGGGGAAATGATGTATAATGAGCTAAAGAAAATGTTTAAAAACACATTTGTTAAAAAAACCAGAAGCCTTTTTTGTTAGGTATAACAGGTGAAGAGTTACCAAGAGAAGATATAAGACTTTTAATGTATGCAACAACGGCAGCGAGAATGCTACTAGCCCAGAGATGGAAGGAAGGAGAAGTACCAACAAAAGAAGAATGGCAGATGAAACTGATGGAGTATGTGGAGATGGCGACGGGGAAGATCTGAAACCAAGAAGATCAAGTATTTACTGAAGATTGGAGTAAATTTGTAATTTACTTAAAAGACCACTGTAAACAGTTAAAATCTTTGGCAGGGATATAAGGACACTTGTAATGTGGATTTAGGATAATTATGGTTAATTAATAGATAATGGTAAAAGATGCGGCAAACTTAAATTTAAATACGGAATCCATGGAGGGAGGGAAGGAGGTCTGAAGGTTCAAAAGAACCTTGTATTTGAATGTTTGAAAAGGTTATGTTTTATATGTATAAAAATTATTAAAAACCTAATTTAAAAAATATTTTTTAAAAAAAAACATGGATGGGAAAGGACCCACTTGCACCCACGTGTTCTATCCTCACCATCTAGTCTCCCATCTTTTCTTTTAAAAAGGGCTGATTCCAGAGGCAGCATAGAAGAGCCAGAGTGTGTCAGTACTTGCAGTGTCCTATGTGATTGATACTGGTACGAGGCCCAGAAGAATGAGGGCCTGGTGTCCAGCACCACACCGCCTGCCTATATCAGGAGAAAGAATCTGGCCCAGCATTCCACGCTCAGCAGAAACAATAACAGTGGAGGAGAAATAACGACAACTTTGTTTATATAGTGACACACACATTGTCGCCAACTGATACACAAGATACTGTATAAACAATAAAATACTTGCAGTTCTTACATCAATAACAAAGTCACATAAAATATTAAAACACTTTTTTAAAGGGTAAAGGAAGAGAACATATTCTCAAGGAAAGCCAACAGCACTAGAAAAAAAATTCAGGCTTTTTATTTTATTTTCTTTTTTTTAAGGGAAACTTGCAAAGCGAAGGAAGAAAAGAAGTTCCAGGCTATGGATCTGCCACACCAAAGAGACAATAGCTTTGTTACTTGCTTTAATAGATCTTATGCATGTCTACTCGTATGTGAGTCTCCCTAGTGTCAATGGGACTTACTCCCAAGTGTGCACAGGAGGAGACATTTTATAGCCTTGTAGTGTGTTGGCAGGATCCCCCAAGCAGCAGGGGAGGTCTGAACACAGATGCCAGGTTGAAGTTTCACAAGCAGGTTTCAGGTGTTGCCAGGCTTTACAGCATATACTTCATAGCACATGTAGCAGCGTGCCTTCTGGTTCCTTCTATGGTTCCTGTGGAAGGTCTCACTAAATATACCCTAAAAAAAAAACCAAAATGAATGAGAGACGTGTGGCTTTTCATGTTCAGTTCATGTTTGCACTGGCTCAGATTTTTGCTCTACGTTGAACAACCCCCCCCCCTTTAATCATGCCTACATATAATTAGATGCCAGGGTTGGATTAAACACCCACCCTCTCTTCTCTTCTGAACAGAGGGAAGATAACAAAGAACTTGCCTCTGTGAGTATGGTGTGTCAGGTGTCAGTGCCTTTACCCCCAGTGATAGGATGGCTGATGGGGGAGCGTGTCTGGACCATTTTGTCATCCTGCCTCTTTTTCTGCTCTTCTAGATATGGTGAAGGTAAAGGGACCCCTGACCATTAGGTCCAGTCGTGACCGACTCTGGGGTTGCGCGCTCATCTCGCATTATTGGCCGAGGGAGCCGGCGTATAGCTTCCAGGTCATGTGGCCAGCATGACAAAGCCGTTTCTGGCAAACCAGAGCAGCACATGGAAACGCCATTTACCTTCCCGCTGTAGCGGTTCCTATTTATCTACTTGCATTTTGATGTGCTTTCGAACTGCTAGGTTGGCAGGAGCTGGGACCAAGCAACGGGAGCTCACCCCATCATGGGGATTCGAACCGCTGACCTTCTGATCAGCAAGCCCTAGGCTCAGTGGTTTAACCACAGCGCCACCTGGGTCCCCTTCTAGATATGGTAGCCATCCTAAATTATTCCATTCCCCCACCCCCCACCCCACTCAGCAGCCATTTTGTGGCTAATGACCGTGGCACTTTTTCAAAATTCCAGATGTGCCCACTGGCCCTGGCCTTAATAAAGGAAGAATGTGAAACCACCCCCAACAAACAAAAGGAGAACAGATGACCAGCACATCACTGAAGTGTGGTAGAATGTTGACTCCGCATGTAAGTACGGGCGAGCTGCGTCTTTTTGCCTGTCACTGATATCCATAATATTAATAGGGTTCTCTGCAGCAATTATTCCATGCAGAACGGAGGGCACAAATGGCTTCAAATGTCGAGTATAACTAAGCTCAGATCATTCAGTGTGAAGCAAGAAATATATCATGTAACAAATTGCATAGCAGCTTTTCAGTAACACCTTCTATTCTGGTTGTGTTGCTATAGCCACCTTATCTTTTTGTGTGTTTGTGCTCTTAATGTTCCTTACTACTGGGACCATTGCTACTGCCCTGGGAACATATATTTATGCTGAGAGTACAAGATATAAATTATGTAAATAAATAAATAAATATTTGAAGCATTTCCCAAAAGGCCTTCCCATCACAGTCAATATATGCGTGAGCTGGCTTCCCAAATCCATAAGTTACATTTGCCCTTTAGCTGAGAGTTGGTAGTAAAATATATATATTTATCTCTCTCACTGTTGAGAACTACAGGATAGGCATTTACCTTCCAGTAATGTTGTATAGAAGTAAGCCATCTTAACTGGAGTATATAGATCGTGGCCAGAGTCATTCAGCCAATGGCAGCCGCAATGAATAGTGGTGAGTAAAGGAGACTGACGGGGTACTATAAGGAACCCAGCTGAGGGCAAGAACAGGATTTTGCTTTGTGGCAGTACTTTTAAAGCAGCGGGGGGAGGGGGGGCTGTATGCAGTTTTGATTAGATCAGGATCACTGGTGGTGGAATTCAAACACTTTCCTTTTTTGTTGCTTTTCCTTATCTAAGTCATTCCTCACAATAAACCAGCTATTGTTGTTGTTGTTTAGTCATTTAGTTGTGTCCGACTCTTCGTGACCAGCTGTTACCGCCTGCCACTTTGGGAGTTTCGCTGTTCTTGATGGAACCATGCAAGCTGTTTCAGACCGGGTTGCATTCCCTGGCTGCTTGCACACAATACAATTACTGCCCCTCACAAAAAATAATAATAATTTCCTGGAAACTAGTTTATCCTTCACAGGTACATTTTCCAGCACCATTAAACTACAGTTCCCAGGATTCTTTGGGCGATGTCATGTACTTTTAAGTGTGCCATTGGGAGTTTCTTCTAGTTCCAGCCAGAGCTTTTCAAACTTTTCATGTTGGTGAGACACTTTTTAGACATGCATCATTTTGCAACACAGTTTTACTATCAAACCGGAGGTTAAACTAACCCTTTTCCAGCCCCAGGAGGAGTGCAGGGAGGGTTTGCATGACACACCTATACACACTGTAGCTGACACACTAACGTGTCACAACACACAGTTTGGAAAACTCTGATCTAGAAGTACCTGTTACCAGCTTCAGCTGGGTTGCCAACTAGAACCCTGTTTGAAGATGACAGACTTAACTTCAGTTACCTTTTGACTAGATACCTTCCGACTGGACTTCTGTGATGTTCTTAACATGGAGTTGCTTTTTTAAAAAACAACAGCAACAGTTCAGAAACGGCACTTGGTTCAAAATAGAGTCAGCAGAGCACTTCCAGACTATGGCTATTTTCAGGTGGGATTCAGACACAAAGGAGCAAATGAAGATAGCATGATTAAATAGCACGATTAAATGCAACAAACCTACTTCCCTCTCCCCCAAACTGCACTTTTTGCAATGAGGAAAAATTATGAGAAAATGTACTGGAACGCGTAGAATAACATTCTTGTTTTTTCTTTTCATCTTTAAAAACTTTTTATTGAAAATATTTCAGTTGAACAAAATAAAGTGAAAAACAAACGAAGAAAGAAAGTGTGTGTTAAAAAATACAAAAAAGAACAACATTTTCTTGATGCAATGCCATTTAACCTCTCATAAACAAGTCAGAATGAAAGCTCAGCAAATAATTTCCCCTGCAAACAAATCACGACAAATACTCAATAAACAGGTCATCTGGAAAAAATGCAAGTTGCTGGTAGAAGCACAACAGCCAGCACATATTACATTGATTTTATACCGACTACATGGGCCACAAGTTCATTTCCAGGATCTGGTTAAAGTACTGTACTAGTTTTAACCTGGTTAGCCTAAATTTGAGGACTCTGTGTAAGAGATCATTGAGCTCTTATGAATGTACCTGTCGAGAGCTGGCCCACCCATGAGGCAAGATGAGGGGACTGCCCCAGGCGGCAAGATCCACAGGGGCAACAGATCCCAATGTAGATCTTCATTCCCCCCCCCTGTTTCTGATGTAGCGCTTCACTCACCCCTTCTTCCTAGGCAGGAATGGAGGACGTCATTTTGTGGTTCACCTCAGGTGCCAAAATGTCTTTGGCTGGCCCTGCCTGATTCTTAAGGTAAGCTCCTGAGATCTTGCTCTTTTGCCCATAGTTAATACAGAACTTTTTCGCAGGTAGCATGAACATGAGCTTCTCGGTGGAGGATCCACAACTCTGGAATTCCTTTCCTAGGAAGCTTTCGAAAGCTCCCTTTCTCCCTGCCTTTAAGCAGGCTATGCAAATATTTATATTTGGCAAGACTTTTTATGGGCCATTTTCTCCGGGTCTTGTTGAATTCTTATGATAATTTGTGATCAAATTGTTTTAATTGTGGTTTCATTGTTGAGCTGCCTTGGAACAAAATATGCATCTTAAGGAAGAATATAATTCATAAGGAAGAATATAAATTGCATAAATAAAGTAAATTGCCAAGAAGAAGAAGAAGAAGAAGAAGAAGAAGAAGAAGAAGAAGAAGAAGAAGAAGAAGAAGAAGAAGAAGAAGAAGAAGAAGAAGAAGAAGAAGTGCCTGCATGTTTAGAATCAGATTGAAGAAATGGCATGCCAAAAAAGGTTAAAGTGCCTCTCCCACAGGACCACATCTTTGATCAAGTTTGGAGTTCCCACAGCTGCTTTTAAAAGAAAGAGAAAGAAAGAAAGAAAGAAAGAAAGAAAGAAAGAAAGAAAGAAAGAAAGAAAGAAAGAAAGAAAGAAAGAAAAGAAAAGAAAAGAAAAGAAAAGACAGACAGGAGCGCTGATATTCTGCTATAAGGATGTGAACCATTTCCACTTGAATGAATTCAATGGAGCTTACTTCTGAGTACACACACACCACACACACACCACACACACACAAAATTGCACTATAAAGACCTGTGTCTTGACCATACAAAGCAGGCTCAATCTCTCTTTGGTATATTATGGCTGTGTGCGCACGATGCCTTTAAAGCACATTCAGAGCACATTCTTTCCCTTGGGGAATTCTGAGTACCGTAGTTTGTTAAAAAGGTTTCTGAGCATTGCAACTCTGAGCAGTAAAGTACCGTATGGTGCCCAAAATTCCTGGAGCATCCACAGGCTTCCAATGCTCTCCTTTGTACTCCTACTAAGGAGTCATTCCTGTTGAATTCAAAGGGGCTTATTTCTGAGTCAACATTATCAAGATTCTGCGATTTCAATGGCTTCCCTGGCCCATATTGCCCCCACTTAACTTCTGCTGGTTCCAGTTCAAAGTTACAATCCCACTCTCTGCTCATCCACTCCTGCAACCTGGAGAATTGCATGAGGCAGAGCAAATCGCACTGAGTTCAATGGGACTCACTCCCAAAGTGAGTGTGCATGTGATTCCTGCCTCCCAGGTCGTGTCTCAAGTCTCAGGTGCACCACTACAGGCCATACCAGTGGTGGCTGGTGCTCATTGGAACTGGTAGGGCAAAAGGCAGGGGGGCAAAGAGTAGGCGGAGCCTGAGCTAATGACAGGGAAGATCTCAGTAATTCTAGTTTCATCCCCTTCCTGCTCCTCCCTGAGTTCTACAATGGCAACACTGACAGGTGGTGCCTGCCCCATGGGCTAGCTGTAAGTAAGAAGGCAGGTGGGTGGACGTTGGTTGAAAACAAATTGAGGTTTGTGGGGCAATAGCTGGTTTGTCCTAAAGGAATCACCTCCATGGAGCCACACAGAGACTCTATCAACCACCTCGCCGGTTGTTGATGGTCCAAATAGCAGAATGGGATGTAGAAGGATCAGAATTGATGGCATAGTTCAAAATAGGTACTGCAGCTGAAAACGCCAGCTCTGGTTGCTTCTGTCACACACATACCGTACCTACGGTATACACTTCTGATTTATTTTGGGTTATCTTGTTTTCCTAGCACCAGTTTATCTTTGGAGGAATGTGCTGTCATGTAGCCTTAATAAACCATAGAACTACAGGACATAAAGGCCAAACTAGACGTGCCATGGAAAATATATGATTGGAACTCCTGAACAGGCTTTTCTATCCTTTAAAACAGTTACAGTGCAGGAGGAGAGATTCAGGTGGGGATCAAAGTGCTAGGGGAAGATGGTTTGACCCTGTACTGTTCCCCTCCTTTAAAAAAAAATCACATGGGAACAGGAATAATATGGGTGCCTATCTTTTTTCCTATCCCCTCTGGCTCCACTGCAGGAAATAGCAGCTTGTGGGGAAGGAGCAGATGAAATGGGCTAAAACCACCCCACTCAGAACAATAGCCAATCCAGTTCTGAGCTACCACAGCTACTTTTAAACAAAAGAAAAATACACCGGGAGATCCAGTCAAATCTCATCCAGCTGCCAGGTCACCCTTGTTCCTCATTCTTTATAAATATTTATCTTTTTGGTTTTGCACTCCAGTCATGTGTGGCAATTCTTCCCTGATGCTCCTGTTCTTAAACACACTCCCTAAGAAATAAGCCCTACTGAGCACAGTGTGATGTACTTCTGAGTGAAGAGGCAAAGGTCCGTGCTGTAAGACGACTAGGGGTTCATTCATAGTGGAGTTTAAAGACTCCGCTAAAGACTCTTTTAAGTTCATTGTGTAGGTGAGCTTGAGTACATTCATGATGGATTTCACTGGGTGCCATCTGTCACCACAAACCCCTGCTCCCATTAAAAAAATTAAAATGAAATTTGCCATTGCAGATGCAGGAGGAAACAAAGGAAAGCAAGGGGCAGCCTTTCATTCCGGCGATCCCAAATCTTTGCCCAGCTTGGAGCAACACGGTATTTCTTTTTAGCACTCTTTTGTGCAAATTTGCTATATTGGAAAACTTTTCCAATATATGTCATAGATAGCTGTCCACAAGGAACCTTAGGTTTCCTATCTTTCACTCTGGGACAAGTGCGCTGTTAGCTACAGGAATGCCTGTCTTCCTGAATTTCTTATATGAGATGTGAATGAATGAAACTGAGCATATTTCCCTGCAAACACAGGTACAATTTACTCATTGCTTAAAGGTAAAGGGTAAAGGGACCCCTTACCGTTAAGTCCAGTCACGGATGACTCTGGGGTTGCGGTGCTCATCTCTCTTTACAGGCCAAGGGAGCTGGCGTTTGCCCGCAGACAGCTTCCGGGTCATGTGGCCAGCATGACTAAGCTGCTTCTGGCAAACCAGAGCAGCACACAGAAACACTGTTTACCTTCCCGCCAGAGTGGTACCTATTTATCTACTTGCACTTTGACGTGCTTTCGAACTGCTAGGTTGGCAGGAGCTGGGACCAAGCAACAGGACCTCACCCCGTCACAGGGATTCGAACCGCTGACCTTCTGATTGGCAAGCCCTAGGCTCTGTGGTTTAGGCCACAGTGCCACCCACATCCCAATTTACCCATTGCTTAGCAAATGCTTAAACTCAGTTTGCAGTCAACAGATCATAGGCTGGACATCCCTGATTGGCTGCATTCCAAAAGGTGGGTTGGTTTCTTTCCTTTCCATTATTATTAGGGAGATTGTTTATTGCTGGAGCCATTTTTCTTTTAAAGTCTTTTCCTACAGTCAAAAACAAAGGGCCAACCACATCATACAGCCTGGCAGAAATAAGTTAACACTGCCATTAAAAACAACAACAACGTTTCATATCTTATTCCTTCAATTCCTTTGTGAACTCTGATTTCATTAAACAACTGCTATTTTACTTATAATGATAACAATTATTTATTTATTCCATTTATGAATCTCTTCCTGTTGAGACAACCTGATTGAAATATAGTAACACATGTAAAAGTTACATATATAAAAACAAATGAAGATATAAAACATTTTTATTAAAAAAAAAAACCACACCCTATAATAAATAAACCGTTCAAAACAGCAGCAGCACATACCGTGTTTCTCATATTATAAGACATGTCTTATATTTATTTTTTCCTCAAAAAAAACCACTATGGCTTATTTTCAAGGGATGTCTTATTTTTTTCCTCCTCCTCCTGCCACGGCTGGCATTGCTGCTGCGCCTATCACTATGTCTTATTTTCGGGGGTATGGCTTATATTCCTTGAATGCTTAAAATCCTGCTATGGCTTATTTTATGGGTATGTCTTAAAATATGAGAAACAGGGTACATAAAATTCTTCCCAAAGCAAATGCTATCTAGAGTGAAAAGAGAGTTTTTTTAGGACCACAGCAGGGGAAGAAATAGCTGAATTCTCCCATCATACCTTCCCTGACTCTATTAGCAGCTTCCCTCTTCAGATGGCTCAGTTTGCATTTGTTGGAAATCTGAATATCTGTAACATCACATCACATGTAATAGAACTAAATTTTAAGTGGATGTATGGTGTAAAGAGCATTGTCACTGCTATTCAGTGTTGTTGTTATTACTATTGTTACTATTTCAAAATGATTCTCTCCAAGCTGCTTTTTCATCTGTAGGCATAGCTGCCAAGTTATCCCTTATTTTAAGGGATTTTCTCTTATGCTGAATAGGCTTCCTCGCGAGAAAAGGGAAAACTTGGCAGCTATGTCTGTAGGAGCGTTTGTAGCTTCCCTAAGTGGTTTTAGTTTTTGCACTAAACTTTGAGATTGTTCATCACTTTCCAATCATAAAGAGGCAGCCTTGCAAACAGTGTGGGATGCAAAGGGTTAACTGCAGTCAAGGCACAACAATCCCTAGATAGTCCACTTGGAGGACTGAGGAGGAACACGTGACTAAGCCTAGTTTCCTGTTCCTCCACATGCTAATTAAATGGGAAAGGCGGCAGATAAATTCAGCAGCCAGACGCCATTTCCCCCTCTTACTCTCGGATTGCAGTTATTCTCTCTCAAGGCCTCCAGCCTAGAGAGAGATGAGATGGAGTCTTACTTCTTATAAGTGAACTTCACAATGTATATATTACTTTTTACCTAAGCAAGTCTACCTCTTGAGTATGCTGTATCTCAGGAAGATTGTAAGTAAACATCTTTTATACTTTTCAGAGCATTGTGTCGTGTCTTTTCTTTTAAGAGGGGTAAAGGGGAAAATACCAAAAAAAAACACTTTATTTTACAGGCTTAAATCAAGCCTGCGCAAACACTTTTCTGCTGTGCATTTTGCAAAAGGGGAATGTTTTTACTCTGCTAAAGTTTGATGCTTGCTAGCACAAGTGAGGAGAGGACATATTAAACAATATCACCTCAACCACATTCCTGAACATTCCCACAAACAGATCCAAGTTACATTGTATAGCAGTAGTCTCTTCTTTCTTCTTAGAAGCATCACCCTTTTATGGTTTTCCATATAGGATTAAACAATTATTGGAGATCATATTGGTGATTTCCTCCAACCGTTTGAAAAACTTCCTAACTGCCTGACTAGTATCATAAGGTCTTTTGATTGCCTTTAGAATGATACTTTGATGCCCAACCATTGAAACACAATCCTGTGTAATGTTTTTTTAAGGTGAGCTACATACATTTTATGGGACGCTGCTCTGGTTCACCAGAAGCGGCTTAGTCATGCTAGCCACATGACACGGAAAAACTGTCTGTGGACAAGCATTGGCTCCCTCGGCCAGTAAAGCGAGATGAGCACCGCAACCCCCGAGTCATTCACAACTGGACTTAACTGTCAGGGGTCCCTTACCTTACCTTACATACATTTTGCTGAGATCAGCCACCTTGAAAACAGATGCATCTGTATCATTCCCCTCATGTTCTCTGCACTGTGCAAGCAGGGCAAAACCACAATCATGCAATATGCGACTACAATTTCCTTTCAGTAAGTTTAGCCTTGGGGTGGCATCTCCTGAAAATTGTGTAAGGCATTTGAGATTGTAAACTGCATTGTTTGCCACTAAATCACCACCTGGTGACAGTTTTGTGAGAACATCGATGTCCCTCAACTCTGTTGTAACCTTTTGATAGGATCATAGGAATGTTCATGATACCTTATGAGGTTACTTTTTATTTTTGCCATAAAGGGGATTTTGAGGAAGACTCTGAGCGTGGACTTGTTTATCTGCAATAGAGCCTAGTGGTTTTTCCAGTTTGAACCAGACTTGCTGAACATGTTGGAAGCTGTAGCTGTTCCATCTAATTGTGCTAGTGTGAGATGCGTATTGATGAGATCGCTGCATGATTTATACAAAACAGCAGATAGTGAATCTAAATTTCCTCAATCTCTAGACCAGAATTAAGTTTTCGGAAGTTGGCTTCCAATGACAAAATGCCGACTTTGAGGGACTTCAACATATGCACAACCAGCCCCATCCGTCAGATCCTTCCATTTTGATCTTGCTGAGCTTTGGTTTTTTTTTTTTTGTTCCTTTTTACTCGGGTGAATTGCACACACTGCCCACATAATTGGAATGCTGTCATCGCTATGTGGCTGAGTTATTGTATGATCAATGAGCTTTATTCTCTTTGCTGTAGATGCCATGCTAATCTGAGAATTATGTTACTCATTCATTAAAATCACATTTTAATCACGAATTGAAATTAATAAACAAATGCTTGGAAAGCAAGCACTTCAAAATGGATAGCATACAACCTTTTATTAGCATGTAATAATTGTTATTATCAAAGCTTTCTGAAGTTAGAATTGATCCTATGCTATCAGCAAGGGAAACATTACACTTGAGCCGAATTCCTTTGAACACGGCTGAAAGTAAATTAACCTCCATCTTTGAACTGTGGAAGGTGGTTACTTGTGCAGTTTTTCAGAAACCCATGCAAGTTGACAATTGGAAGTGTAATCAGTCAGTGCCATTTATAAAGTTCCATTTGATTAGCTTAATATTTTTTATATTTTACATACAAATGTTTTATTGCATATGGACAATTATTAATAAAAAAATCAAAAAACAAATCTGAAAGGGCTGCACTCCTAATAGAAAACTTGTCAAAGTTTAGGAATTGGCACTCCTGCTGCTCTAGGCTTATGTGTACATAACTGTTATTTTATTGAGCGCAATATATTTTATTGTAAGCTGTCCTGAAAAGTTGATTGAATTGCAAGGTATAAAATTTAATAGTGGACTGTCCTGCACGTATCAAGGATAAATGCTAATTCGTTATCATAAATTGAGGCTGCAATCCTGTAAATGACAGTAAGCCTTATCAAACACAGTGGAATCCCATTTCAAGACAATATGTATAAGCTTGCACTGTTAAGCAAGTTGGCTGCTTTATTTTTAATTCACTTATCACCCAGATGACAATTTTGGCTTCGACTGCCAAATGAGGCCAAGTTTGAATTGACACAATCCTATTTTGATCAACATGACAGCCATTACATTTGATCTCAAACTTCATGATTCTACTACAGAGTAGCAGTGAGCATTTCCAGTTGAGAAAGTTGTTCTATTATGAGTTCTAGCTACACTGCTATGGGCTGAGGCAACCATATGCACATTAACAGGATGCAATGAAGTTCACACTTAATGGCTTTTGGCATGGCATGGCAAGTGCCTGAATAAGCTATTCCTTACAAAAACTGCAACCCAGCCAGGATTTAATTATGTGTTTACTACTGTCCCCATTCATGGTAGCACGACTAGAAGTTGACAGTGGCCAGCCTGTGGCTGCCAAATATGTGGCCCTCATGTGCCCAAAGCCTTGCAAGAATCTGCCTGAGTGTTGCAGCTAGGGACCTCCAAGAACTCTGCTAGAAACAGGACATTGCCAATCTCGGCTTACTCATCCCATGTGTGAAATGGAAATCAATCCAGCAAATACAATTAGTATTCACTGTTTTGTTGCTTTCAGACTGCAAACAAAACATAATTGATGAGCTTTTTTTGCATTGTGTTGCCTTTTTGCATTAAAATGAATGGTGTGTAATAACAAAATCATAACAAAATTGCGTAAAATTCCACCGTGATGGACAGTGAGACAAAGAATGTAGTTTTTGTCAATAGCCAAATTGTAATAGAATGGAAACAATACTGCATTCATTGAATGTGGAGCAGAACAGAAGTCAGTGTCTTCTTGCATTGTTAGCTCAGGACTGCAGTACTGTACTTTAAGGACCACCTCTCCCCATATAAACTGACCCGGACTCTGCGTTCATCATCTGAGGCCCTTCGTCTTTGCCTCCTCCAAATGAGGTCCAGAGACTGGCAACACAAGAAAGGTCCTTTTCTGTAGTGCCCCCCCATTTGTGGAATGCTCTCACCTTTTTAATATATCTTTAGATGCCAGGTGAAAACATTCCTCTTCAACCCAGGCCTTTGGCTGATTGACATTCTACAGCAGGGGTCAGCAAACTTTTTCAGCAGGGGGCCGGTCCACTGTCCCTCATACCTAGTGGGGGGCCGGACTAGATTATGAACGAATTCCTATGCCCCACAAATAACCCAGAGATGCATTTTAAATAAAAGCACACATTCTACCATACCTGCCAAGTTCGGGACGTAAAGATCCGGGATCGGCAGCGCGCGCATGACCGGAAGTTGCGTGATGCAACTTCCGGTGGCGCTTCGCCCTTCTATGGGCACCAGAAAATGGTGACGCCAGCGCCGGAAGTCACTTCCGCGCATGACCAGAAACACGTAAAAGCGACTTCCGCCGCTGGCGCCGCCATTTTCTGATGCCCATAGAAGGGCAAATCGCCACCGGAAGTCGCGTCACGCAACTTCCGGTCATGCGCGGAAGCGACTTCCGGCGCCGCCATTTTCTGGTGCCCATAGAAGGGCAAAGCGGCACCAGAAAAATGGCCGCCGGGCAGAAGCCGATTTAAGGGACAATACCGGGATTTTTCACTAAACGGGAGACCGCCGGGAAACGGTAAGAAAAAAGGGGTTTTCCCGGCGGAAACGGGATACTTGGCAGCTATGCATTCTACTTATGTAAAAACACCAGGCAGGCCCCACAAATAACCCAGAGAGGCATTTTAAATAAAAGGACACATTCTACTCATGCAAAAGCATGCTGATTCCCGGACTGTCCGCAGGTCAGATTGAGAAGGTGATTGGGCCGCATCTGGCCCCCGGGCCTTAGTTTGGGGACCCCTGTTCTACAGCCTTTAAAATGTGTTTGCGGGGGGGGGGGAATTATAATGTTGTTGTTGTTTTAACTATTTATTTGTGCTTTTACCGGGTTAACATGCACCTGCCCTTTGTGGACCTTGCTCTCAGTCCTTCAAGGCTCTGTCGTGCCTTTCCCAGAGTTCCCTGGAGCTGTATTTGTTGCCACTCATCTTGTCACTTCCTGCTGGCTTACCAAGTCACGATACAGTTACAGCAAGTTTTCTCTGGCTTTGCCCTTGGGCCCCACTAACTGCAGCCCTGGCATGTTAGCATTAGTTGCACAACTAACTCCCTGCTCAGTGCATGTGCCGACAACCAGCTGGTTCTCTATGCTTGTCAAGGGCTGAGCATGGCCTTTGCTTGTGCAAGCTCCTTTTTTGGACCAGCTTCATCTTTACCTGCCACACACCTGCCATCATATACAAGATTCCCTACTACTGCTGTACTAGCATGCGGTACTGCCTACACCTTTTCCATCTTCTAAACTTCTTTCTCACTCTCTCAGCTTCCTCTTTTGCTTCCCCAGCCTTATATGCTACATCCATCTACTCCGCATACCTGTCAAGTTGCTGTCGGAGAAATAAGGGACCGGGCGGAAGTAGCAGACTGGAAGTAGTGCTGCCGCCATTGTGGAACTGGACGGAGCATGCTCAGAAGTGACTTTTGATGCTGCTTTGCCCAGTTCCAAAATGGCCGCCGCGCCAGAAGTCGCACTGCAGCCATTTTGGAACTGGGCAGAGCAGCATCAAAAGTCGCTTCTGAGCATGCTCCGTCCAGTTCCAAAATGGCCGCCGCGCCAGAATAAACCAGGAAAAAACAAAAAAATCCGTTTTTTCAGCTAGGAACAGCTGGAAAAACAGTTATTTCCCGGGGAATACGGGAGACTTGGCAGCTATGTCTACTCCGCCTAGTTCTGCTCTCAAACAGCTTTTAATTCTTTCTGAGCTTCTCTCTGGTCTTGTCAGACTTCCACCTTGCCCTGTGTTTTCCTTCCATGGCCTCTGTACCCCCCACTTTTGGCCAGCTCTTGCAGCTCTTATTTAGATACAACCACACAGCTTCTTCTATTAATGACTGCTGGATTGGTGCTGCTTCTATTAAGGGGTTGTTCAGAAAGATGTGGACAAATTGGAAGTGACAGTGCAACAACCTAATTATAACAGTGTGAACAGCTGTGTAGCAGTTCTAGTCAATTGCCGCGCCTCCCGTTTTATCTTCAGGCTGTTAGTGAACTACTTCATCCAATATTTCTTAAGTGTATCCTTCAAGTCCCTGCTGCCATGACACAGGTTCATACTCTAGAAAAATCAAAGAATCTTGACAACTGCAATTCTATAAGTCTTTCTAGGCCACAGAAAAGTCTTTCTTTGTTTGTTTGCTTGCTTGCTTGCTTATTTTTCTTTCTACATGGCCACTCATTTGCATCATTTACAGTGGTACCTCGGTTTACAAACACAATTGGTTCCAGAAGTCTGTACTTAACCTGGTGTACTTAACCTGAAGCAAACTTTCCCATTGAAAGTAATGGAAAGTGGATTAATCCGTTCCAGACGGTCCGTGGAGTACTTAAACTGAAGCGTACTTAACCTGAAGCGAACTTTCCCATTGAAAGTAATGGAAAGTGTATTAATCCATTCCAGACGGGTCCACGGAGTACTTAAACTGAAAATACTCAAACCGAGGTGTACTTAAACCGAGGTGTACTTAAACCGAGGTATGACTGTATAGATACTGGTCTGGTATCATGTGCTGCCTACATGATTAACTAGTTACATAAGAAACGGATCTGACTACTTATCCAGCTAGTCTAGCATTGCCTACTTCAATGGGTTCTTCAGGGTCTCATGCATATCCGAGGTCTTTCACATCGTCTTATAACCTTGATCCATGCCAGGGGTAGAGCCTGAAACCATCTGCATGTGATTTGCAGTATCTAGAGATGGACAGTTTGCATGTTTACTTAGTGACAAAAGAAGATGGCAGGTTTTATAGGAACCATTCTGTTTGATCCTGGGGGGTTTTTCAGCAGAAGTGGCAAAAAGATGTCTATTTGAGTAGTATTTGCAGGATCAAAAATAAACAGAATAAACATCAGTGATGCCAGTAAAGATGAGCCTGAAGGTTTAGCTACGTACTGTGAATGAAATGAAGGTGCCAAAAAACACAAATGCCCATCTCTCCAATATGATTTTGACCACCCCACAAGGTGCAGTTAGTGAAGTAGACTCTGAGCAGGGAAATTTGCATTATCTTCATCTGCCACTCTCAAAATCTTTTAGCTAAGATATCAAATATGCTTGTTGCTGCTTCCTGCCTTGAAAAATGCTACTTCTTCACACACTTAGTATGGTGTCCCCTGTTTAGTAGTAGCTACGTTAAACCACAGAGCCTAGGGCTTGCTGATCAGAAGGTTGGCGGTTCGAATCCCTGCAACGGGGTGAGCTCCCGTTGCTCGGTCCCTGCTCCTGCCAACCTAGCAGTTCAAAAGCACATCAAAGTGCAAGTAGATAAATAGGGAAGGGAAACGGCGTTTCCGTGTGCTGCTCTGGTTTGCCAAAAGCGGCTTTGTCATGCTGGCCACATGACCTGGAAGCTGTACGCCGGCTCCCTCGGCCAATAACTCGAGATGAGCACCGCAACCCCAGAGTCGGTCATGACTGGACCTAATGGTCAGGGTTCCCTTTACCTTTACCTTTACTTTCTTTCCAGGTTTCATTCTTCTCCCCTCTTCATGCTACTTATGTTTGGGTTCTTGTGGGTGAAACATCTTGGCATGCAAGGTTGTAAACTTTCAGCATATTCAGCAATTTAATAAGTCTGCAATAGCATCAAAGAAATATTAAAGCATGAGCGTACAACCACTTAAAAGGGAAATTATATTTTGCTCTTATCTTGAACATTCAAACAAGCATGGGAAACCAGTTGGATGCTAACACTAAGAATGTTGAATTTATGGTGTGAATGACCCTTAATTGTCCTTTTTTTTTAGTAAATAAAAAATGCAAGTATCAACAATCTTTCAAATTTTATGAGATTAACATCTCAGATTAAGGCTGCAACCCTAACCTTACTTATCTGGGGTTGTATTCAGTGGAATTTACTTCTGACTACACATAGTTAGGATTATGTTGTAATACATGGCAGGGTTTTTAGCTGCTTAACTTTATATATAAGAAGCTGGGCTCTACCTTTACCCATTTGACGCTTACTAAAGGGT